>NW_027311927.1:0-300000 GCF_040954645.1 Diabrotica undecimpunctata | reverse complement strand
GTCATTATTCCAAAATATGTTGTATAATGGCTTTAAATTCTTTTGTAAGAACATTTCATTCTTCTTCTTCTCCTTAGAGTGCAGTCTCCCTAAGGAGGTTGGCAATCATAATAACTATTTTTATTTTTGAACTTGCTGCTCTAAATAAATCAATCGATCTGCACTGATACCAATAACGTAGATTCTTCAACCATGAAATTCTGCCTTTAGCCAACAGATCTTCTTCCTTGAATCTTCCCTGTATTATGAGTAGACTTCGGCAAATATGCAAATAAAAATGTAGAAAATATGCGCATAAATATGCACGTGTTTACCCGAAAATATGCAAATATTTTACAAAATATGCATACAAATAAATAAAAAAATCGTAAAATAGTAACAATTTTATTTAAAAAAAAAGTGTACATAACTAAATATTTCCTACTATTCATTAAGATTTACATTTATTTTAAGTAACTACATCATTTTTAAGTATGAATAAACTTATTTAGAATTATGGTAACAATAAATGACCAAGTGGTGTTCAAAATTTTCTAACAAAAACTTGTGGCTTCTGTCTGAGTACATATATTTATATATGGAAAAACTTCGTTCAACATCAACTGATGTAACGGGAGCATTTTTCAAAATAACCAAAACATTTGGTTCTAAATTAATTGTTTCCGAAATATTTCCAGCTAGAACACTGACTACTTCAGGAAGAATATGGTAACCTTTATTTTTTTCCAGAGTAGCTTCAAATTTTTTTAAAATATCTTTTCGAATATTACCTCTAACGTTCCGACAACATGACGCAAATTCTTTTATTAATGCTGTACTTTCGAACAATGACAGTTTTGGTGATTCTAACTGAGTAATTGTTTTTTGAACAAAACTAAAATTTGATTTTATAAATGAAAGTTCTTGTTGAAGCAAGTTACTCTGAAAAGTTTGTTTAGAATCCAAAAGAGATTGGGAACTTTCATCTGTTAACGTATCAATTATGTTCTTTATTTTAACAAAATGATCTGCATAAAAATTAGCTGCTTCTAACCATGTTCCCCATCGCGTTAAAATAGGTTGTGGTGGAAGAGGAATGTTAGGTAGCATTTCTTTATAAAGTTGAATTCTTATAGGAGATTTAAGAAATACTTTTTTGACACTGGATATCATGGTATTTACAGGAGGAAACTTTTCTCGTATTTCCTCTGCAACTCTGTTTAATCCATGCGCTACACAAGTAACATGTATTAAATCTGGGAAAAATATTTTTAAATTTTGTCCTGCTTTCACCATATAAGGAGCAGCATCCGATAAAATAAGCAGTAATTTATTAGAAGGAATAGTTGTCGAAAGAAAAAAAGTTGCTAATGTTTCTTGTATAAAACGCGAAATTGTTAAAGCATTTGATTTCTCAAGTTGCTGGCATGAAATAAGATGAGATTTTGGTAAGGTATCTTCTTTAAGAACACCAATCAATAAATGAGCAATATACTTTCCTGAGGAATCAGTGGTTTCGTCTACAGATATGTAAAAATAATTATCTGCAATATCTTCCTTAATATTAATTAACACCGACGAGTATAGCCCGTTCACATTATTTCTTCTTAGAGACCGATCACTTGGAACATTAAGTTTGCATAATTTATTTAGAAACGAACTAAAATTTACATTTGCTTATTTTGAAAGCGGTATGTTTGCAGACACTAATGCGCGACACAAGTCTTCATTAAAAGTTTCTTGCTCATCTAATTTTTTTGAAGTAGATTGGAAACATTTAGCCATTGAAGTTTGATGTTTTCCTCCTATTTTTCCTTTTTTTGCAATGTGTGAAGCAGTTCTCACATGTTGGTCTATCTTAAATTTCTTCTCACATGCTATCTATAAATAAAAATAAAAACCTTTATTTTAACCCAACCTTTAAAATATAAAAATATACAAGGTGTTTTTGGTTAATCAAATAACTGGTTTGGAAAAAAAAAACACTCGCTAAGTGTTTTAAATGCAGTATTAATCCACAAATTAGTTTTTGTTACTAACCATTAGTACATCATATAACTTATTTTAAAATTCAACAAAAGTTTTTTTTTTGTTAATTCAATTACAATAAAAATAATTGTGTTTTAGAATAGCTGACTTCACAAAAAAAGTAAAGGTGAAAATTTTTTCTAAATACACACCATTGTATTGTACCATGGACAATTTTTTCTCACTAAAGGAAGCTATTTTTCATTTAAAAACAACCTACGAGTACTAAATTTCAAGTAAATACGTTTATTGGTTTTAAAGTTATTGTTGTTATTAACTAAAAGAATTTAATTTTTTTTAATTTCAACACCCTGTATCTCGAAAAGTAAATAAGTTTGACCCCTCATTAACTATATCGTTTTGTTCAATTTTTCGAGAAGTATCTACAGTCAAACGTTGTAAGTGTCATTTGGAAACACCCTGCATGTATGAAATATTAGATATTTAATAGAAAATATTAGATACTTACAATTTTGACACAGACTGAACAGTAGATTTTTCCCATATCCATAGACAGCTCTTTATAAGGTTTAATCCAAGTTGAAGCACTGGTTGTTTTAGGCATTATAAAATCACAATCTTCCTTTTTGTTACGCACAACGAGTGTTTACGCTTTGAATATCAAAACAAAAACGATTTACAAATCTGAGCATCAAATTAGAAATGTTTAGGTACCTAATTCAATAAACTAGGAGATTTTGGAAAATCCCTAAATTAGATACAAAACTATTAGCCGTTTACCTGCTGTTAAGATACAATAAATTGTAGATAGATTTGGGGATTATATCATAAAATGCAAATGAGCGAACCCTTAGCGATTATCCAATAACTGAATGCCTTAGTGACCGAGACTTTCTAAGAATGTTGAGGGCTACTTAAATTGATCTTCATTGAAATTGTAAATGTTTTGTACCTGTAGAGATTACGTACTTAGATCATTTCTTGATTAAAATGACTACAAAATTTTATACAAGAATTGAAATAAATTGGTATGTTTAAAAATTTTCAAATACAGTATAAAAATCTGAACTTTTATGCACTTTATGCAAACTTTTATACAAATATGCCAAAATATGAAATATTTGCATAAAATATGCACAATATGCAAAATATGCAATATGCATAGCTGTGCTCCAACAAGCATACGAAAAATTGAAATAGTTTTTCCTATAACAGGGCACTCATTCCTTCCTGCCGACAGAGTATTTGAGATCATAGAGAAAACATTAAAAAAAATCAACAAAATTGCGAAAAAGAAGAATATCATGAAATTTTTAAGAAATATTGTACGATTAAGTTGATTGGAAGGGATTGAGTACCGTTGGTACCGAAAATGCTGCAGAATAACAAGAATGGATAGGAGAAGTAATGACGAAATAAAGCAAAGAACATCAATAGAAACAGACATACAGACAGACATATACAGAACAAAAAAGACTAAAGTGGTATGGACATGTAAGAAGAACTAGCAACAGCAGATGGATAAAGAGAATAACCGAATGGAGCCCCATAAGAAGGAGGAAAAGAGGACGACCCCGAGAATCCTGGAGGAACGAAGTAGACGACGTCATGAGTAAGAGAGGTCTAAACGATGGAGAATGGGACTACAGAGAGGGATGGAAACGGTTGAGCGAGTGAAGGCAGTGAATACTGTCGAATCAGTGAATATATATATATATATATATATATATATATATATATATATATATATATATATATATATATATATATATATATATATATATATATATTGTTATGAAATTAAAGCTCCTAAACAGTTTTTTTTTATGAATAGTATGAACATAAAACAAAATGACAATATTGAATATACCACATATATATTTAACTCAAACAATTGTATTATTGTTGTTAATTTAATAGTTGAAACTAGATTCAACAATAAGAAAGAAACTAAAAGCAAAAATAAACAGAATTCACAGACATGTAACAAACCAATAACGACTATATTGTATCACCAGATTTAATTAATGTTTTCAAAATAATTTTAGTATTATTATAATTAAAACCAGTTGGTTTATTATAAACAAATTTAGCATAATAGAAATAAGATTCTTTTAATACGTGAGTTATTATAGCCACTGAGTTATAGTTGGTTGATAAACACTTTTCAATTATAAAAAAAAATATATATAAAAAAAAATTTAAACCAAAAACAATTGTTGATCATGAAATTGATTATGATTTAAACTTAAGTTATTGTTCGTTATATATATTATATTATTTATGTAAGAGAGACTTACAGAATAAGCCAATATAGCCACAACATAAAGATACAAAAAGCAAATATCAAACCACTTCGGATCGAGTGGAAATAGAAACCATAAATTTGTATTTATTAATTAATTTCATTTTTTATTATAATCCAAATTCTAATATATACAAGTCAATAGAATCTTCAACAGTCCTAAAACAGATAAAATATTTAAGTCATTTATTCACAAAGTAAGAAGTTTCAATTTGTTAGTAAACATACAGTTAACATGGTAGAGCTCGGAAAATAAAACGTG
Organism: Diabrotica undecimpunctata; assembly: GCF_040954645.1. Classification (NCBI taxonomy): domain Eukaryota; kingdom Metazoa; phylum Arthropoda; class Insecta; order Coleoptera; family Chrysomelidae; genus Diabrotica; species Diabrotica undecimpunctata. The sequence goes on along the minus strand of NW_027311927.1, from coordinate 295,465 downwards.
TTAGGTGAAATAGGATATAGCTCATAAATAAGAGTTCAGAATGATATAATCTTTAATAAACAGGTAATCTGAAGACAATTCTCAGTGATTCAATATCAAAAGTGCTTTCAGATAGCTTTAAAATTAAATAAAAGCAAAATAAAAGCAACTAATTCATGTTAAAATTGGTGTATGTCAAATTTGTTAGTAAAAATTTTAATATTTTAAATTATCATTTGTTGTAGAAATTATATGTCAAAAGAAAGCTTAAATTCTCTAGTATTTGTTTCAATTCATTTCAAAAGTCAATATAGTTCTCAAGATTTAACAATTTATTAAAATTTAAAATATTTTTTTATTTTAATCATAAATGTCAAAAATATACAAAAATCCTGTCAGATCTTTAAAAACATTGTCAAAATGCTTGGAGATCTGGTAAGCAATGAAAAATAAAAGATATAAAATCAATAGTTACGAGAGTCCAGAAATTTTTGATTTTTCAGCAGTCACAATTTTTCAAAAGTATTTTAAAAACCTTGAAAAAGTCCTGAATTATAACAAAGTATATTCAAATTACCTTGCCGATAAGAAACCATCGTTTCTGATTAAATTTTAGCAAAGCCTGCAGATTAACAGTATATTTTCCGATAAGGGAATTGTTAGCAGTCATCATAAAGAGGTCAACAGCTACCAGAAAGGTGAGTTTTTCCACTCATTTGAATTCTCGCTGAATAAAGAGACCGTTTGGTGTTTATTTTTGACTGAAGATCATTTAAAATTCATTTTGGGTACTTATAAATATTTCTCAACCATTGGAGAGATAATTCTGATAGTTTTGCGGCCCTAATCCATTAGAAGACGTCACTGAAAGATGCAATCTTTGTTATTGAAGATTTCCATAAAATTTTAGAGAAGGGATTATCTGAAAGACGAAAGTGAACTTTAATAAAGTTAAACGCAAGTTTTGAAATTTCTTTAGATATAATCTTACCTTTTTAAACAGCCTATATCATTCTAAATCATCTTTGTGCTAAAAAAAAATTAATTTGAAGTCAAGTTCACAAAAATTTTATTATCGCTTTTGTAATATTAACCAAATATAATTCGCCGTTTCCTTTGCTTACTAAAATCATTAAACAAAACAGTTAATCGATATTAAACTAAAAATTGAAGGATTATAAACCTTTGTTTTCGCTCTAAAAAGATAGTAAGTGAGGTTATAAATACTTTGACAAACAAACACGTATTAGATCAAGGATTTCTTGTTGCAACTTCACAAAACACTAATTTCATATACTTACTTCAATATTGTATTACGTCATAAATCTAAATCCATTCATATTAGTATTAAACGGTTAAGTATTGGCTTATTTATTGGAAGAATCTTAAATAATTTTTTTATATTATACAAGATATCGTTGTGTAATATTTAATTGATCACTTGTGAATAATTGCACAGTATATTAAAAATAAAACTTCTTGTGTGGTGATTTTTGCTTTATATAATTTTGTATTTCTTTATCAAGCACTACAGGTCACAGAACTCGCTTGAGTTAAGAGTCTGCATGTTCTAAGAAAAATAAGTAAAAATTCAAATTCAAAATACAGCACGTTTCTTTCTATACTTTAGATAAACAAACGAAATTTTCTTTTATCAATAATAGAAAAGATTCACTTTGCATAAAAAAAAGCAGTATCTTGTGAGATTTAGAGAATACAAGGTGAGTAGAATAAATGTTTGTCAAATTTTTTTTTATATTTTCAGGCGTTCAATAAATTTTATTAAAAGCATTTCTAAATTTATCAATATTACAAATTAATCAACTTAAAAAAAAAATAAAAATAAAGTTATTTTTATCTTCATAAAGCTAGCCGGTAAATAAGAGCAACTTGTAGTTTTCTTACATCGCATTCACATATCATAACAATTTGGCGAGCCCAACGTGTGGCTGTGTCTTTGGACGGTGACAGGTAGTGCATTATAACAAAGTATTAAGCAGTGGTATACCTTAAAAAAAAAAAAAAAAAAAAAAAAAAAAAAAAAAAAAAAAAAAAAAAAAAATTATTTACAACATTTAATAACATAATATACAGGGTGTGAAGAGTATAATTTGTGTAGATAATAAGTTTATTGAGTGAATTGAAATTAAATAAAAATAAACATGGACAAAAGAAAGACTAGATCACATAAGAACGTAGAAGAAGAACAGGAAGTGACAGACAGAACCGAAGAACAAATTAAAGAGACTGAAGAAGTACAGGAGACGATGGAGGAGAAAAGACAGCCAGAAGAAGCACAAATGGAAAGGCAAATGGCAAGTGGAGACCAAGCTCAGCCCGTAAAGAAGGATGAATCGGACTTTCACAAGATGATGGCAATATTGTTACAGGAAATAAAAAAAACTGAGCAAAATATAAACCAGAAAGCAGAAGAAAATAAACAAGATATGACTCAGAAGTTGACAAAAAAACTTGAAGATACAAAAAAAGAAATAAAACGGGAAATAACAAAAAGTTTTGACGACAAAATACAACAGATGGCACAACAGGTTGAGGATAAGTTGGGAAAGAAGATAGAAGATGTAAAAGAAGAGTTAACCCTAGAAATGGCCAAGAGAGAAGAGCAGTGCAAAGAACAAATGGAAGTGTTATCGGCACAGCTGAAAAAGAATAATGAAACTCAAAATAAAAAGATTGAATTAATGGAACAAAATTTAAAGCTCGAACAACAAAATAACCAAAAAAAGTTCGAAGATGTTAACGAACAAATGGGAGTGTTGGCAGTACAGCTGGAACATCATATTGAGCAGAAGGAAGAGATATTTCGACGAGACAGTAATGAACAGTGGAAGAAAAAAGAAGATGAAATAGATGAAAATATGAATAAGACCAAAGAGATAATGGAGAAAGAAATTGGGAGAGTACAAGAGTCTCTTAAAGAAGTGACACAGAAGGAATTGGATGCAAGGCCGGTTGTACAAAAGGTCGAAAGAGATTGCAAAATCTATTTTAGTGGAAGAATAAAACAGCAGCATCCAGTACCTTTCATGAAATTCCTTAGGCACAGATATGCATCTTACAGAAATTTCGAAGACTTTAAAGAATTTATCAGAAACCAGATGACGGCTGAGGCGTTACTATAGTTTTCGAACAAAGAAAATGAGTTGGTGGATCTGGAAGACTTTGCGACCAAATTCAGTGAATATTTCTGGGGTCAAGCACAACAGCGTTCAATCAAAAACGAGCTGTTAAGTGGCAAATACAACCCAAATCGTAGCATGTCATACCACCGGTACGCCATGCAAATTTACAGCACAGCTCAATACTTAGACTGTGGTTTTAACGAAGAATACATTGTGGGTTGTATCGTGCAACACTTTGATCGGACATTGGAAGATATCATGATGTTATACAACTTTAAAGAAATAGACCAACTGTGCCAATTTTTGATGATGCATGAGCAACGAAACCCCATGTATCAAAACAATGACCAAGCAAATAATAATAATAATAACAACTTCAATAGGAACAATAACTACAGCAGAAACAATAATCAGAACGGCAATAATTTCAATAATCATCGTAATTTTAACAATAACTATAGACAAAATAATGGTAACAACAACTATAATAACTCGAACTTTAGGAATAATAATAATAACTACCGCAACCAAAATAATCAGAACTTTAATCGCCAAAACTATAATCGTAACAATCAAACTGACAACAATAACTATGGAAAAAATGGACGGTATCAAAACGGTAATTACAATAATCAAAACAACGGAAATTTTAACAGAAATAATTACAATAATAACAACAGAAACTTTAACTCCAATGGCAATATGAATCACACATTTTCAAACAGTGCCATTCAACAGAATCAGACAAACAATTCACAACAACAGTCAAATCAAAACTACACAAACAATCGAAACCATAACACTAGAAGTCTAGAAGATATAAATAGAAATAACAAAAAAAGACAAGTGCATTTTCTAAGTCACCATCAATCATACACCGACGTCAGTCAACAAGAGTCACCAATTGAAACACTCAACACATAATCACCATCACAACCCTTTGACACACAATACACAACAGATTCACAATCACCAAATTTTCAATAAAACACCTGCTAAATGCGGCCGTATGTCACTATGAGCATCCAAGGGAGTTCATAAAATTTGGGGAAGAAAAGAAAAATCAAAATTTGCAAGGGTTAATTTTAATTCAGGGTAAATTCTTTCAAAAACAAGTTAAAATTTTAATAGACACGGGTTCTGAAGTTTCACTAATTGACAATAAAGTTATTAATGAATTAAATTTTCAAAAATATTGTTATTCAATTCCAAAGGTTAATCTAGTGGGTGCAAACAACAAAAAACTATATGAAGCAAAGAAGGGAATAATGGGAAAAGTATTATTTGATACAACCGAATATAGTATGCAATTCAATAGAACCTGAATATGACCAAATTTGTCAAGATGTAAAACTACGAATCATCAAGAATGGAGAGAAATATTTGAAAAGACAAAACAAAAGGAAGATGAGAACAAACCGAAAATTTCAAAAAGGAGAACTAGTATTAATTAGAGCACATAGGGTAAGCAATTATAGAGATAACATTTGTAACAAACTTTTACCACCATTGGAGGGACCTTATGAAGTTGAAACAGAAGATGGAGAAAATAGTTATTTATTGAAATATCCTGAGATTGGGTATCTTAGAGGAGCTTTTAACATAAAAGACATTCACAAATATGAACAATAAGTGAAGAAATAAGAAGACATTATTAATTTTAAGTTATATTTATAAAATGAAACAATTAATTTTTATATTAAGTAAAGGACATGAATGGGATACAGAAGATGGAATAATAATAATAATAATGTGGCTATTTATGAAATATGAAATATGATGAAATATGAATTATTGCGGATATTATGATTATGAATATGATATATAATATAATATGAATTATGATGAATTATGAAAGATTATAATGATATAATTATGCAGTATAATAATAAAACTTGGAATGGAATTACAGAAGAAGGATTGGAGAGGAAAAATTTGAAACGAAGATGGCAGAACTCTAAGAAACCAAGGAAGAAAAACAACTATAAAATGGATTCAAAAGTAGAATATAAACTCAACCCTCAACGAAAACTTGAATGAAAATAAAGTCACATTCAAACTAGCTTACACTCTAACCACAAAATTCAGCTCACACGTGCTTAAATAAAACTTAAACTCTATATTTTTTTGTATATATTCAAAATAAAACATGCATTAATAAAACAAACTAAAGCGACCTAAGCTTACACATGCAAAATTAAAAGAACAAAACTAATTATTATTTTTTTTCAAAGAGAGCATTCAAACTATCTGCAGCATAATTGTATACCATATATATGCAACTGAATCAAAAATTTAATTGTTTTCAACCATCACACATTCATAAAATCACTCAAACATACACTTGTGTCGACGTTCAGAGAAACAATCACACAACTTGCAAAAACCAGTCAAAGAAAAATGAATATTTGATATTTGCCAAGAAACTTGTCAAATATGAAATATTAATTTTTGGAGAATTGTTATGAAATTAAAGCTCCTAAACAGTTTTTTTTTATGAATAGTATGAACATAAAACAAAATGACAATATTGAATATACCACATATATATTTAACTCAAACAATTGTATTATTGTTGTTAATTTAATAGTTGAAACTAGATTCAACAATAAGAAAGAAACTAAAAGCAAAAATAAACAGAATTCACAGACATGTAACAAACCAATAACGACTATATTGTATCACCAGATTTAATTAATGTTTTCAAAATAATTTTAGTATTATTATAATTAAAACCAGTTGGTTTATTATAAACAAATTTAGCATAATAGAAATAAGATTCTTTTAATACGTAAGTTATTATAGCCACTGAGTTATAGTTGGTTGATAAACACTTTTCAATTATAAAAAAAAAATATATATAAAAAAAAATTTAAACCAAAAACAATTGTTGATCATGAAATTGATTATGATTTAAACTTAAGTTATTGTTCGTTATATATATTATATTATTTATGTAAGAGAGACTTACAGAATAAGCCAATATAGCCACAACATAAAGATACAAAAAGCAAATATCAAACCACTTCGGATCGAGTGGAAATAAAAACCATAAATTTGTATTTATTAATTAATTTCATTTTTTATTATAATCCAAATTCTAATATATACAAGTCAATAGAATCTTCAACAGTCCTAAAACAGATAAAATATTTAAGTCATTTATTCACAAAGTAAGAAGTTTCAATTTGTTAGTAAACATACAGTTAACATGGTAGAGCTCGGAAAATAAAACGTGTTAGGTGAAATAGGATATAGCTCATAAATAAGAGTTCAGAATGATATAATCTTTAATAAACAGGTAATCTGAAGACAATTCTCAGTGATTCAATATCAAAAGTGCTTTCAGATAGCTTTAAAATTAAATAAAAGCAAAATAAAAGCAACTAATTCATGTTAAAATTGGTGTATGTCAAATTTGTTAGTAAAAATTTTAATATTTTAAATTATCATTTGTTGTAGAAATTATATGTCAAAAGAAAGCTTAAATTCTCTAGTATTTGTTTCAATTCATTTCAAAAGTCAATATAGTTCTCAAGATTTAACAATTTATTAAAATTTAAAATATTTTTTTATTTTAATCATAAATGTCAAAAATATACAAAAATCCTGTCAGATCTTTAAAAACATTGTCAAAATGCTTGGAGATCTGGTAAGCAATGAAAAATAAAAGATAGAAAATCAATAGTTACGAGAGTCCAGAAATTTTTGATTTTTCAGCAGTCACAATTTTTCAAAAGTATTTTAAAAACCTTGAAAAAGTCCTGAATTATAACAAAGTATATTCAAATTACCTTGCCGATAAGAAACCATCGTTTCTGATTAAATTTTAGCAAAGCCTGCAGATTAACAGTATATTTTCCGATAAGGGAATTGTTAGCAGTCATCATAAAGAGGTCAACAGCTACCAGAAAGGTGAGTTTTTCCACTCATTTGAATTCTCGCTGAATAAAGAGACCGTTTGGTGTTTATTTTTGACTGAAGATCATTTAAAATTCATTTTGGGTACTTATAAATATTTCTCAACCATTGGAGAGATAATTCTGATAGTTTTGCGGCCCTAATCCATTAGAAGACGTCACTGAAAGATGCAATCTTTGTTATTGAAGATTTCCATAAAATTTTAGAGAAGGGATTATCTGAAAGACGAAAGTGAACTTTAATAAAGTTAAACGCAAGTTTTGAAATTTCTTTAGATATAATCTTACCTTTTTAAACAGCCTATATCATTCTAAATCATCTTTGTGCTAAAAAAAATTAATTTGAAGTCAAGTTCACAAAAATTTTATTATCGCTTTTGTAATATTAACCAAATATAATTCGCCGTTTCCTTTGCTTACTAAAATCATTAAACAAAACAGTTAATCGATATTAAACTAAAAATTGAAGGATTATAAACCTTTGTTTTCGCTCTAAAAAGATAGTAAGTGAGGTTATAAATACTTTGACAAACAAACACGTATTAGATCAAGGATTTCTTGTTGCAACTTCACAAAACACTAATTTCATATACTTACTTCAATATTATATTACGTCATAAATCTAAATCCATTCATATTAGTATTAAACGGTTAAGTATTGGCTTATTTATTGGAAGAATCTTAAATAATTTTTTTATATTATACAAGATATCGTTGTGTAATATTTAATTGATCACTTGTGAATAATTGCACAGTATATTAAAAATAAAACTTCTTGTGTGGTGATTTTTGCTTTATATAATTTTGTATTTCTTTATCAAGCACTACAGGTCACAGAACTCGCTTGAGTTAAGAGTCTGCATGTTCTAAGAAAAATAAGTAAAAATTCAAATTCAAAATACAGCACGTTTCTTTCTATAATTTAGATAAACAAACGAAATTTTCTTTTATCAATAATAGAAAAGATTCACTTTGCATAAAAAAAGCAGTATCCTGTGAGATTTAGAGAATACAAGGTGAGTAGAATAAATGTTTGTCAAATTTTTTTTTATATTTTCAGGCGTTCAATAAATTTTATTAAAAGCATTTCTAAATTTATCAATATTACAAATTAATCAACTTAAAAAAAAAATAAAAATAAAGTTATTTTTATCTTCATAAAGCTAGCCGGTAAATAAGAGCAACTTGTAGTTTTCTTACATCGCATTCACATATCATAACAATATATATATATATATATATATATATATATATATATATATATATATATATATATATATATATATATATATATATATATATATATATATATATATATATGATTTTGGGAATTGCACTCAAAATCTTAATTATATTGTTAGTTAAGCAATTTACGTAAGGTAAGTTTTTGTAAATAACGGAATCTGTTGGTCTGTTATCACATTACCTGTCATATAAGTCTGAGTTGTAGATAAGTTGCTTGAGAATTTTACTAGGAGAGTCATTATTCCAAAATATGTTGTATAATGGCTTTAAATTCTTTTGTAAGAACATTTCATTCTTCTTCTTCTTCTTAGAGTGCAGTCTCCCTACGGAGGTTGGCAATCATAATAACTTTTTTTATTTTTGAACTTGCTGCTCTAAATAAATCAATCGATCTGCACTGATACCAATAACGTAGATTCTTCAACCATGAAATTCTGCCTTTAGCCAACAGATCTTCTTCCTTGAATCTTTCCCTGTATTATGAGTCTCAAAATTTCATATTTTGGTCCCGTCATCACGTGGTCTAGGTATTCCAGTTTTCTGGTTTGTATAGTGGTGATTAGTTCTGTTTATTTACCAACCCTCTCCAGTACTTCTTTATTTGAAATTCTATCAGTCCATGATATTTTTAATACTCTGCGATATAACCACAGTTCGAAAGCCTCGATTCTTTTTAAATTGCATTTTTTTAATGTGCAAGTCTCAGCTCCATATAATAATATTGAAAATATATAACAGCAAATGGTACGTAGTCTGATCTCCAAATTTAGATTTTTGCATCTTTGGAGTGGCTTCATTCGTATAAATGCTGATCTGGCAATCTCTATTCGCCTGTTCATTTCTGCAGTATGATCATTTATTTCATTGATCAAAGTTCCCAAGTACTGATATTTTTCTACTTGTTCTATCACGTTACCATTTATTGTCAATAGGTGATGTATATTTTGTGGTCTTTTTGTAATTAGCATGTACCTCGTTTTATTAGCGTTTATAGTAATTCCCATCTTAGCACTATTCATATTTAAGCTTCCGATACGATGTTGTAGATCTTCTATATTCGTTGCTATGATCACAGGGTCATCTGCATATCGTAAGTTGTTAATTAATTTTCCGATAACGGTAACTCCCGCTTTGATATTATCGAGCGTGTTTTGGAAAATTTTGGAAAAAAAACACATCCCTGTCTAACTACTTTACAGATCTTCATTTCTTCTGATCTTCTTCTTCATTTTTACAGATCTTTCCTACTTTATCGAAAGCTTTTTCGTAGTCAACAAAGCACAAGTGTACACCAACGTTTACATCCCGACATCGCTGAATCAATATGTTGATGGCAAATAGTCCTTCTTGAGTTCCCATTTCATTTCGGAACCCGAACTGCGTCTCGCTAATATCCTCCTCTAGCCTTTCATATATTCTCTTATGTATTACTTTCAGCTGTACTTTTAAAGTATGACTAATGAGGCTCAGTGTTCGATAATCAGAGCACTATTTTGCTGCTTGTTTTTTTAGGGATGGTTTTAAAAGCTGACTTCAGCCACCCTTGTGGAATTATTCCCGTATCGTACACCGTGTTAAATAAATCTGTCAATATTTCTAAATTATTCTCGTTTACTAGTTTTAATAGTTCTACTGGTATTTCATCTAATCTAGCCGCCATATTGTCTTTAGAGTTTTTGATAGCATATTTGATTTCATCTATCGTGATCTTCTGTCTCTCTAAACGTTTTAATTCTTGTATTTTCTGCATTTCACTTCTTTCATCTTGGAAAAGTTCTCTAACGTACTCCTCCCGTTGTCTTAATTTCTCTGGTAAATCTATTAGTAGTACTCCTTTTTTGTCTTTTATGTGTCCTTGCTCTCTATTTCGACCCATTCCAGTCACTTCGCTTATTTTTTGTGCTTATTTCTCATATCTTATTTTTACAATTTGTATGTTTTGTGTATATGTTATGTTTTTATGTTAACTTTATTTATGTACTTATAGTTTTTACTAAGCATAGATTGTATTTGACGCATTTCAGTACTTGTAAAAGTCAGATGAAATAAATAATATTGATTGATTGATTGATTGATTGGGTCTAGTTTTTCTATCTCTTTACATTGTTTCATTTAATAGATTTCCTTAGCTGTTTTGATTTTTTCCTTTCTTTATACTTCATGTAGATTTTTTCCTTTACATTTCCTTCTTTCTTCTATCTGTAATAGTATTTCTTCTGTCGTCCACTGTTTTTTAGCCTCTGACCTATGTTGTATCAAACTTTTTTGAGCTGGTTTCAGTAATGTGTTTTTTATATTACACCACTTTTTATTTACATCCATAATTTGTTTGTTGTCATTTACTTAGTATTTTTTGCATATTAACATTCACGTTATTTTTTAATTCGTTTTTTATTTCTTCGTTTTTTGGCATTCTTACATTAGTTTTTGGTTGTTGTTTTCTGAGTTCAGTTCTTTTTAATTTTATTTTCACGTCAGCAACTAACGGATTGTGGTCTGAGTTATTATCTACTCCAGGATAAATTTTAAGTGAGGTTATAGAGTTTTTATATCTGCTATTTACGAGTATAAAGTCTATCTGGTGTTTTTCTGTATGTGAAGGAGACGTCCATCGCAACAACAGTCTTATATTTTTGGCTTTTCGAGTGCCGAGAGAAATAATTTACAAATCTTTCAGTCATCACTTACCCCTATTTAATAAAAATAACTCAATTCTTTTCTGGCTATGGGTATTAAAGAAAGCTGATTAATGGCACTAGTTCATATATAATCTGGGCAGTCATAAAAATATAGATGTTGCCTTTTTATTGATTGTCAAAACGAAGATGTAGTGATTAAATTTATGAAACAAAGTAAGAAAAATCAAAATGTCGCTATTTATTTTTGCAAACAATAACCCTGTTTAATGATAGATCCTTCTTGTTTTTCTGTGCTCAAATTATTAGTTTTAACACCTTTTATTTTGCCCTTTTTAGATGAATCTGCAAATATATATTAACACTTTCAGTCCCAGAGGTACTTAAAAGTACCAGTAACCGGAATCATTCTTATATCCCAGATATTGTTATCATAAAGATAATACTTTTTTAATCAAAAGAAGATCCTATAAACATTTGTTAATAAATTTTAAACAATTTAATTTCCATAATTGATGTGTTGTTACTAAAACAATATGATACTAAAAAGTACCCCTGTGATAAATTCAAAATGGAAGAAAAAATTAAAGCATATTATAATAACTATACATTTCAATTATTTATCTAATAGTATATGAAACAGTTCTTATTTTGGTTAATACATAAAAAACTTTACATAAAGAGCAAATTGACATCGGTTTAGATTGTATTTTGTTCATACTACAAACTTCACATCTTCCCCTTCGATCATCAAATTTTGGCCAGTGATTTCTTCTATTGGACAATGTTATTTCCGAAGAAACGCTAAAATTATGCCGCCGTTTTTTTTCTCTTGCAGTCTTGGTTGTTTTGTGGGGGAAAGCAAAACAGAGGCTACTAGTAAGGTCTCTACGAAAATCCAAACAAAACACTGTAGACGTTCGTACAACCAACGAAATCGCGTTGTTCAAGGTTAGACTTAGATGTACCGCTGGGAAATAATCGCTTAGTCGGAATAGTTTTAATGTAAAATAAATGAAGTGGTATTTAGGTGTACCGGTGGGACCTAAAGGTCGACAAATTATAGTTTCGTCGAGGATTGAAAGAGCAATGGGGGCTTTTCAACCACTAAAATGTAATTCACAGAATTTCTCACTGATGATGGGCTTAATCAAGTTTTCACTGATGATGGTCTAATAGGACCAAAAACTTCCTGAATAATTGTAATCCGTTTGGATGTTTTCATTATTTTATTGTTTTTTAATAAATATACCAATTACATTGAAGGTTTTTTTATTTCATTGTAAAACTTTTTTAGCTATGTTATACAGCCAACTACTGGGAATTATTCAATTTTAAGTTCTATGACTAATAACCTAATAACAAGGACAAAATTTAAAAAACCAATCAAGTTTATTATCGTCAATTCTACAACCCCCAAGAAATGGGAATTCACCAAAATATATTAAACACATTCATTAGTGGTTGTCGAATAATTAAGGGAGGTTTTAGTTAATTAGGTTATAATGTTAGGTATCTCGAGATAAATCGACGATGAAAATAGTAAGTTAGAAATGTGTTCCAGAACTAATCACATAGTAGAAGCAAGTAATTGAGAAGTTTCAAGCGCCGTTTTCTAATGACTTTATTTACATTTTGACTGTACTTTGGTAGCGTAAAATAAAGATCATGGGTAAATCTAAGGGCAACTGGCATATACTAAATTATTTCGAATCTTTGTTATTCTAAATCCCAGACTAAATGCATAAATAAACAGGTTACGAGATGTTTATTTACAAGTTTGCTTGTAGGTGGATCGCGAGAAGGACCTTGATAATTAGGATTTATAATTCAAGTTCCGGTATTTAATTATAAAGTATGATCAAGAATTAAGATGGAAATTGCATATTCCACCTAGCTACACACTATTTGGCAACTGCTTTCACCTCTCTTGTTAAACATATACTTAACTGCTACTTTACTGACTTACTCTGCAACACTCTTTTCTTAATTTTAATTTTAATTTTGTTAAAGAATCCTTCTTTGTGCGAATAATATATACTGACGATTCTAAGAACAAAGTTAGTTGCGCTGTCACGCCTTCTAAAAATATTATCAAGATCTCGACACTTTCATCAATTGGCAGTATTTACACAGCCCAGTTAATGGAAATAGTTATGAATATAGTTAATGGAATAGTCATGAACTCAATAACAACGACACGTACTTCTCCAGATATCAGATATCTGTTCTGAGTCTCTTATGTCCCCAATTACGCAATTTATCCATAACCCTACTTCGAAGGAGTTTGCTTGACGATCATCATTGGGAGAACTGACCATCAGTTCATTAATGTCTGTGTCCCGTTTTACGTTTTGAATCTTGACAAAGGCAAGGGTTTAATGCCGAAACGTTGATTGCAATTATACAGAGTGTTTCAAACTTTGTAGATGGAGATGGTTGTATAATTTTTGGCCGAATATAATACAGTTTTCTTTATTAATTCAGTAAAAGGGGTCGGTAAATATACATCAAAAGTTGAATTTTTGGTAGAGTAGTCATGATTAGGTCTCGCTGGAAAAATAAGAGGGAAACGTTAAAATCCCGTGATTTTTGAAGTAGCTTCTGCAATGTGTTATTCTACTGAGGCCAAAAAGATAGCGTATTACTCTTATTTGTAATTTAAAAATAACATCAGATTGGGCAGCTGTACTAGAACCCCAAAACCATATTGAAGATGAAACTCGAACAAAGAAAAAAGCGTTAAATTGCGTTAGGCTTTCACGGCCATCGTCTAACTTATTAAACTGTTTATTCGGGCTGTTGGGCCGTTGTCTTCTGTTGAGATTTGTTCTCGACGTTTCGCCAACACTAGGGGTTGGCATCTTCTGGAGATGTTGATGCTTCGCTTGTAAGCAGAAACTGACGACGCGTTGTACTACGGAGGCAATATTTATAATTCCCACTCGCCTCCCCTCCACTGGTTTCGGCTTGAGGGGGCGTGTCGTTGTTTATAGTAGCTTTTCTATCTCCGTGTTTGGCGGGAAGGGCGTTTGTGGATTTTAATACTGGTATCCATGTTTTGTTGATTTTTAGTCCTTCTTCTATCCTATTGAAATTGTTTGGGTGCTTGTATATTTCGGGAAGCGGTGGAAATATACAAGCACCCAAACAATTTCAATAGGATAGAAGAAGGACTAAAAATCAACAAAACATGGATACCAGTATTAAAATCCACAAACGCCCTTCCCGCCAAACACGGAGATAGAAAAGCTACTATAAACAACGACACGCCCCCTCAAGCCGAAACCAGTGGAGGGGAGGCGAGTGGGAATTATAAATATTGCCTCCGTAGTACAACGCGTCGTCAGTTTCTGCTTACAAGCGAAGCATCAACATCTCCAGAAGATGCCAACCCCTAGTGTTGGCGAAACGTCGAGAACAAATCTCAACAGAAGACAACGGCCCAACAGCCCGAATAAACAGTTTAATAAGTTAAAAAAGCGTTACTTTGGAAGATGCTAAATTGATTTGCTTCGAAACAGATCTTATTATTTTGATGCTCATTACAGAGCATCTGGCGTCCAACGAACAGCGTAGACGCAGAACGATTCTTCAGCAAATATAATATTGTAGTGACAGATCAAAGAACAGCTCTTAAAGAGTTGAATGTCGAAATTACAACGATGTTAGCTTTTAATTAATATTTTTTGTTGTTTTACTGGTAGTTAAAAATAAATGCGAGATAAATGCGAAATTTTGTAATTATAAAAAAAGTAAATGCGAAATTCATGTTTTTTATTTGCGAAAATTCCATACCCCTACATCTAATATATTCCTTCATGCCTAGTTTCTCTTTAATAAAGTAACAACTTGTATAGGGGTGTAAATTGGGGTTGAGTTGGTAATAACTACATAATGGCATTTATTTTCTATAATTTTTGGCTTTTCTTCTGGACTTGATTAGACATGTTGAGGGATTTCAGTTTGGGTACCTGAGGTGACATAAAACATATTTTTCTTTAATACTTCTTTTTTCGTTGGTATAGTAGATAATTTGTTGGTAAGATTACTCATTTGATTAGATATTTCACTGACGTTTGAAGAGAGCTTTTCTAACCCCATCTTAATCTCAGTTGATTTTAAGTCTTGGATATGAACCTTCATAGTATCCTCGGAACGGCCGAAAAAAACTGACGATAATCTTGTTTCATCTGCCTTATAGATTTTAAAATATTGTTAGTAAAGTATTGTCATTACCTTGTTTTTTGAAACATTCTGTATATATATATATATATATATATATATATATATATATATATATATATTATATATATATATATATATGTATATACATATATATATATATTTATATATATATATTTATATATGTGTATATATATATATATGTATATACATATATATACGCACCAGTGGATAGCTCCTCCTTATATAGGAAATTTACATATAATAGGTCCTTCACTGTGGTAGGTCCTCCGTATACGGAGGACTTATCGCAATCATTATAAATGAAGTCTAAACGTCATTCTAAACCATTGAGCAAAATTTCAGATGGATGAGTTATTGCATGTTTTTGTACGTTTGAATACTTTAGTTCAATATGATCGCCACATTACTTGTTGTGTCGCCAGCGTCGTCGTATATTTCGTTATGTATATTGAAATTATAGTTTACCGACCTTAGTTCTTCCTATTTTTATATTACGGTGGTTTAGTCCTCCTCTGGAATAATGATTCGAAAACTACTTAATAGTCTTCCAATCTTTCTTTAATATTTAAAGTAATATAATATATATATTTTAAACGAATATACATTATATTGTAAACGAATCTGATTATATTTAAGGGCTATATATATATTATTGATAATCATTTGTAAATTTTTAACAAGGGCTAACGAAAAAAAAACATGTATCTATGGTCGTTATAAATATTTAATTTTAATCATTATTTATATTTAAAAACAAATAATAAAAATATGAACAAAACTGAATATATAAACACAAATAAAAATACTTAACGAAAACTCAGAATATATTGCAAAAACTGAATTTCGAAAAAAACTTGGACATTTAACACTTTTTATATTCATTTTGAACGAAGACCTTTATTTTGAGCCAATTTTTTATTTTTAATATATCAGGATTTTTTAAAATCAGATCTTCACATTCCGATTTTTTGGGGGGCCTCTTTTGTTTAATGTGGGTTTTAAAATACATTTTGACTACTTACTTCTGATTTTCTGTCCACGGAACTAAAACCCTTTTTTATTTTTTGCCTTCATATCAATTATTCCCTTTTTTCATTATTACAACTTTTTGGACCTTTTGATTCAATTACATCATTGGTTTCATTTTTTTGTTCCCCAAATACCTCGTTATTATGTCCATCATCATCTTCCATAATGTCTTCTTCATGTTATTTACAGTTTGATAAATGTCATCGGGGAGTCTATATGAAGATCGATGAATTCCTAATGTGTGCCCCATAAATGAAGCCAGTTACTCCATGTCATTTTCCGACATGGTAAACACTTGGGTTAGCGTTGCTAGATGTTTTCTCAGCCTTGTACATGTAAGAGCACTAGGATTTTTAGCTCCGCATAATTTAGCATATTTTGACATTACTTCATACCCTCGAATTGGTTTATCAAATTTTGGATTAACAAAAAGGTAAATACTAGGTGTTTTTAAAAGTAAATCTCTACATTTTGTAATCATTTCTAAGTGTTCTTGTACATCCTTACTTACTAGGAGGGGTACACCACGTCCCCTTTTACCTTTTATTACTATTCTTCTAAAACTTTTCATTAAAATTCTTTCGGTTTCTGAAATTGTTTCAGAAAATTCTTCATAACATTGATTATCTTTAGCGCTAATGTAACTCTGTATGGTCATTCTTTCTAATTCACCAGGGCGCCTTCTATTTAATAAGATTAGACAACAATATATAGTTTCTAACAGAAACATGTAAGGACTAATATCATTATTATTTTTCTGTAATTTATTACAAGATTCATTTGCCCTTCGCACGAGACAGTTTTTCAATAGCTTAAGGTCACTTGCTAGTGGTATTAACGTCACTTTGTTCCATTTTTTCATGTCTAAATCATTTGCAGCTTTACTGGAAATATCATATTTCCAATTTCCTTCTATTATTTGTATTAAAGATTTTAAGTCAGCTTTAGCGCTGGCACTTTTAACTGTAAACTCAGACTTTTTCGCATTAAGCATAAGTGCTATATCACAACACTGTTTTAATGTAGTGCCAATATTTTTAGCAAATGATGGAGCTTTAAAAGTTTTGCTCTCGTTGTCATATTTTGAAACTATTTTAGTAGCAAAAACTAAAGAATCGTAATATTCTGGTTTCAATGAGTCAAAAAGCGTTTTGATTGAGGAACTATTTTTTCTTAGTTCGATAACAATTTTAGCTAATTCCCTCATTTTTCTAACTCGCTTTTCTAACTGGTTTTAAATTTGCAGAACCTAACAAATAGTTTCCCTTTTTTCTCAAAGCAAATAACAATTGCTTTCTCGTTTTACTTCTTGGAGGGTAAACCAAAATTTTTTTAACTTCTAATTTGCTTTGATGATTTCGTAGTATATGTCTAGGAAAATTTAATACAACTGATTCACAAAAGTAACAAAAAACAGATTTTTTTAAAGACTTCGTATTTATATTGCAAGTTTCTTCCACATGTTGATGGATATTTAGGCTGACAGAAGACGAAGGTGAATTAGATTGTTCCTAAAAAGTATGTGCTTTGAATTATATTGCTAAAATATTTGAAATAAACTTACCTCAATATTTAACTCATCTTTGTTAACTTGTTTTGGACAAAAGTGGGAATTATTTATTTCTGGAGAACCTGAAGACTTTTCCTAAAAACCCAATTAAAAAAATATTATATTTTTCCGTTATCCATTTCAATATTACAGAGTACACAACACATTTTATTCTTTTAAAAGTTTTATTGCACTTACTGCCAACATTATTCACGACGACGTTTCCGATAAAATAGATGTTAAAAATGCCCTCTGGCACTAAAAAAATCTAATTGGAGTTTGTTATTCCGGAATGTCAGACATTGTACAGATACATGTGGTGTTAGTTAGGTTAGGCCTGATAATTGCGATGGGTATGGAAAATCACTGAACAGTATTCGAAGAGACTCACTGACCGTGTGACAGATTGCCCGTCCTGCTAAAACTATTGTTGATTTTAAGCTTTTTGGACCGATTTCGCGACCTTTTCCGTATGATCGAAAATAGTACTCCACGATAAAAAAAATTTCTGCAAAACTGAGAACCATCCTGAAGCACCTAAAATTATCATGACATTCATATAAGTTATAACGTCGTTCAGAAATCACTTAATACGTTTCGGCGCATGACACATACTAATCTGAGGCATACGCATTTTAGTACTGTTTATTTTGCCGCATACCGTTCATATTTGAGAATAAAATGCTCTTAAATGTTAAACTTACGGAAGAAATGTCAGATGCATTCAGATATTATATTTGTAAAGTGTACAAAAATATCTGATGTGTAATGTGGAGAAGACAGAAAATATATTATTTTGCATAATTATCTAGTAGTTTTGTTCAATCCAACTACCTATTAAATTGAAACAATATTAAATTGTATTTATTACCCGTTCTGTAACAAAATAAAAATTATATAAGTACATACCTAGAGTTTCCAGTGCACTACACGTGTAATATGAATAAAGAATATTTTATCACTACAAAACAAAACGTTAGAAATCGTTAGGCTTACAGATTTTTTCGCGCCAAATATTGGCGATGTCAACGAACTATAGGGGGCGCTTTGACAGATGATCAGCTGATCACGCACGTAGGAAAACAAAACAGAGCTTCCATAATCTTTGTAGGTGAATCATTGTTGTGTGTAAAAATTATCTGTATTTATTATTTTTTGTTAATGCAATGGCAAATAAAGAAATTGAAGTTAGTCTGCTCGATACTTTGAAATATATAGGAGACACAAAAAGACCTTTAAAAGAAGGCGAGGCCTTGTTAAAGGCTGGCCACGTTTTGGTGTGTGGCAAATATAATATGATATATTATTTCCTAAATATGTATAAATAAAACACTTGGTTGTTTTTATATCACTATTATTCCAAAATGGTACAATTTTTTTATGTTTGATTAGCATAAAAAACAAGCAATATTACGATTTGTTTACTGATCGAATAATAAGTAATTTATTTCTAACCTAAACTAACTAACTTTTTCTAATCTAAAGTCTTACTTAGCAGTTTGTCTTTAGTTACTATTATGACATTTAATATATTTACATATTGTAAATGTCCTAATAGTAACTAAATTATACAATATTATATTTACATTTTACTACTGATCACTTCTGTACAATAGGAGAACTTAACTTTAATATGAACATTGGTAAAACAAATATTAATACATTTAAGACTAGTTACATTAATTACAACAAATTAAGAAACTAAAATTGTGACACTTCAAAATAAAATAAAAGAATGTACTTATGAAAAAAAAACGAAGGAATGTCATGTACCATCTTGTAGATTTTTGTCACGAGGAAAAAAGTGCATACTTATTCTTTCCGATCGATAATTACTGCATTGCGGTGCAGAACAATACTTTTTAACATTTTGTTACCTTATTGTGCTTTATTTAATAATATTTAAAATGTTTATAACTATGTCATGTGTGTATAAATAAATACAAAATGTTTTGTTATCCTACGTGCACTAGTTCAAATTTTTACCGCACCGTGCCGCCTCTTTCGTTTGACATCGCCAATACTCTAATATATTATTTGGTTTACGTATCCACCGTCGTTTAGTCTCTGATTTATATTTGGAGGAGTAAACCACTGTAATGTAGTTTTGACGTATATTTTGAATAGCAGAAAGATTTATTTTGTTAATTTAATATACATTGGAGGAGGTATGTATAGTAATTTTAGATGGAAGACCAATTGGTTTTAATTTGGTAATTGTATAAAAAATTATAATGTTTTTATTTTCGATACATTTTAAGAATTGCAAAAAATTTAATATACACGAATAATATTTTAAAGATATTCACTCCTTCTAGAAGACGACTTATAACCGCATTTTGAAAAGAGGAGCTATAGTCGGGTCGTGTAAATATATATATATATATATATATATATATATATATATATATATATATATATATATATATATATATATATATATATATATATATATATATATATATATATATATATATATATATATATATATATATATATATATATATATAGATCTAGCGGTTAATGTGGGCCCCGTACTAAAACGGTATTATACTAACTCCACGAGAATATACACCGTGTATATTATTATCTGGGTAGCGCTTTATGTAGACTCCGACCAACACGTAGGATTAAATGGACTCCGTAATAGGTTAAAACACTTTTGGGATCCGTATATATTTTGTCGTGTACACAACTAAACTCCTCCGATGTTGCCAATAATTTGATTAGTCGTAGATTTTTAAATTTTACAGCAGGTACGTTTTGGAACTTGAAATTTATTTAAATATCAATCAATTTAGTCATCCCGAAATTTCGCAAATACTTGGTTAATGTAGTTAAATATTTTATAGTGGTAATTTATATTACTTGCTTTAATTATGTTTAAACTTAAGTTAGTGTCTGTTATAAGCTTGGAAAAGGCAAGTGTCCATTTTTATTTACTAGTATTTTTTTAATGCATTGACACTGAAAAATTTATTATATAAATGTACGTTCTGATGTTTCGATTGCTACGTTTTATGATTTGTTTCATAAAGTAGTAAAATTTAAATTATAATAATTTATAAATCAATCTTAAAATTAAAATAATTTTTTACTTTTTAATTTCAATATTTCGATTTTTAAATATAGGGAATTCAATATCTTACTATATTACTTTAGATACACATATATTATACATGGATACACTTGTAAACAGATACTTAACAGATACTTAAATAATAAGAAGGCATAACACCTAATTTCGCTTTTAACTATAAATGTATCATATAACGTAACGTAGCAATCAGTAGTGAGTCATTAGTCAGATAAAATATTTCGGTGACTTTATGGTAATTTGATTCTAGCCAACATATCTATTACAATTATTACATATATAATATGTTCGGTCTTATTGTTTTAAAAAATACTTTGTCGCTTTTTAAATATGGTTCACTTATATTCTTCTTGCTTATTTATTTTTATTCGTAATAATTATAACGTACGTAATAACGTACCCGTTGTTGCAAAAAGCACCAACGGGTACGAAAGATATCAGGTATCAGGGGTGGTATTTGTCAATCTAAATGCCGCCTACGACACATTAAATTAGAGGACATTTCTCCAAAAACTGTATGACAAACTGTAAACATCGTTTTATCCGCGAATATCTACAGAACGCAAGATTTTTCGTATCATTCAATGGTAATATGGAAAACGCAGACAAACGGTCTCGCTTGGGGTAGCGTAATGGCACCAACACTGTATTATATTTACACAAATGATCAAGAGATACAAGTAGATACTAGGATTTTCATGTAGACGATACATTGTACAACCAAAAACTTTTGTTGCTGCAGTGGAAAAAAATCTAATAGATGCCTTAAATATAATAAAAATAAACTACGATTTAATTTTAAGCCAAACCCCGAAAATTTTAGGAGCGCTCCTTCAATTTTCCCAACACAGGCGCTTTCACAAAACTGAACATCCAATAGTGTGATGAAATCCTTGAACTCTGAATTTCCTCTAAATACCTTGTAGATAGTTTATATCGCACCTTGTCAATCACAGAATCTTGTTTAAAACTAAAAGGCAAACTAAGGACCAGTAATAGTATGCTCCGAAAGCTTGTCAGCTAAAAATGGGGCGCACATCCTTTCACCCTTAAAACGTAAATGCTTTCACTCTTCTTCTTGCTTAACTGTCTTTTTCCTTTTATTCCGGTATACTCTGTACGAGTACTAGAAAACAATTCGTTAAGGTTTTGCTTAGTAGAGGAGATATGTTGTGGAATGCAATTTTTAGATTCCCATGTCTCTAATAACATCTTTATCAACTTCTGTTTTTCCTTGCAATTCTTAGAAGGCACAGATTAAAGCAAAATACTGAATTTGGTTTCAAAAATTAGTTTATGTTTTTTAACCAAGTTTGACACCTTGGCGTCTATGCATGTGTCCGATCTACCTTAAGCGATTTATTTTCCTAAACAATATATTTATAAGAGCTTTCTTTATTTAGTATGTGTTCTTATTCTATACGGATTTGTAGTAATATAATAATGAGGTTAAAAATGTTTTCTTATTATTTTTTTTTCAAATATTCGGAGCTGTTCCTTATTTGTTTTAGTCATTGTCCATGATTCGCATTCATGTATTAAAATAGTTCTGAAGTGAATTATGCTTTGTATTTCTTTAGTGACATTATTATTAACCGTGATTATTAATCTAAGATATTTAAAGTGTTCCATACTTTCGAAATTATAGTTGTTAACTTTAATATTTTATCTAGATGTAGGTATTGAATTGCTTTCTTCTGTTGATTCGCTTGTAATTGGTTTTTATTTTGTTGATTTTAAGTGAAACATTTTTCGTGCTCTCTTCACTTTGTTGAAGATGTCGTTTGCGGACGGGAGAGAGTTTCTTATAAGATCAATATCATTAGCAGATGCTAGGACTGCTTTGTACCTTGAGCCATTAATGGATTGCATTTTAAATAGACGTTATTTCTATTTTAGTAAGCTGTTCATTAATTTTTTTTTGTTTAGCGTATCATTCTTCTTCTTCCTATGCCGTCCTCATTAACTGAGGTTGGCGACCACATTTCTAAAAGTATCTCTGTCTTTTGCAACGTGGAATAATTCATCTACAGTCATGTTTGTCCAGTCACGAATATTTCGCAGCCATGACTTCCTTTTTCTACCTATCCCCTTTTTGCCATCGACTCTACCCTGCATGATGGCCTGCAGAAGACTTTATATTCCCTAGTATGTGTACCAGGTATGCAGTCATGCGTACTTTTATTGTTCTCAACAATTTTTTGTCTCGACCCATCCTTCTCAGCACTTCCTCATTGGTGACCCTGGCAGTCCATGGAATTCTCAACATTCTCCGGTATATCCAAAATTCAAAGGCTTGAAGCTTCCTAACTATTTGCGCTTTTACCGTTCATATTTCTACTCCGTACAATAGTTGAGACCAGACGTAACATTCAACAAACCTCAGACTCAGCGCAGTATTCATATTTTTGTCACAGAACAATTGCTTGAATTTTAAGAACGCCGCCCTTGCCATTTCTATTCGTACCCTGATTTCTTAGTCTGAACCTAATTCTTTGTTGATGTAGGCTCCCAGATATTTATATTTTTACTCCCGTATCATTATTAAGAGGATTTTGCTGAATGTCGATCTAGGGAATCCGGTGGTATGTACATGATGTTTCCATAACCAACGTTCGAATAAAGATAGCAACGTCATACAAGAGACTAAATCTCAACGCCAAAGTTACGCTGGCTATATCCAAAGGCTTTCTAATAACTGCATTGCCAAATTAAACTGGAAGAATGCCCCGAGAGAAAAAATGCCCTTAGGACGTCCACGAATCAACAGGGGAGGTAACATATGGTCAGATTTAGGAATAATGGGACTACCTACCGACCCATCATATTTATCAACACATACCTGTACAACCAACTGCTATACAACCTACAATCAATACTTATCTGTTGGGAACTATGAAGAACTCAAATCCATTACATGTAGTCAAACGAACTAGGCTTAAAAAAAGTTATCTTAGGCAAGGCACTTCAGAAATATTGACATATATTTTTAAAACGTTATTTATGTGGCTAAGTTTTCAGTAGGAATGAGGAGACAAAAAGCAGAAAAGCTAATAGAACCTTGTTGCGTTCTGACTATACTATGACGATGACCTTTACAATATAAACAATACTTGGGACAACTGTTTGTCTCAATTTGGTCATTTAGAATTATGTGTGTATTTTTAATTTGCTTATTTCCACAGATTCTAATTTCCATAGAATCTAAAGATATCTAAAGGCCTTTATTTTAAATATACTTTTTTAGTAATGAAAATACGTAAATAGCAGATATATACGCAAATAGATATAGCAGACTACCCTGCTATACTCCCAAAGCCGCGACAGCGGTATAAAACGGGAGACTATTATATTATAAATACGTAAATAGAACCTGGAATATACATGTAACCTTTAATCTCTGGGATAAATCCATCTCCTGAACAATGGCGCCGATATATTTAGTTAAAATTCTGTGCACTTATCTTAACCGTTTATGTCCTTATCAATATATATGAGTTGTGACCGATATTACAAACTCATTTACTTTTCACAAAGAGACTGCATATTAACTATAGTTATTACTATACAAATCTGATTCGAAATATCGTCGAAAAGTAACAGTATGTAAAATTATTTTTAATGAAAAGTTAATTAGCCATTTCTTATGGGGTTCAAAAGACAAGCCTTTACGAAAATTTGAGTACAAATAAGACCACCGTAATCAGTTGTACCCTAGGTAATGAATAATTAATTAATCGGCTAATCAGAATCACCCGTTCAATATGATTTTTGTCAAATCGGTCCTTTTTAGGATGAATTATTCTAATTATATCTATAAATATTAAGGGTATATCTAGAGATAAAGACACTTTACTTTACTTAACCTTATCAGACATATGCGCTTAGCACAAATGTGACGTATTTCTAGTGCAGAAAATACATAGAGGGCAAAAAATAGTGTATTTGGTATTAAGCTGATCGTTGAAAATCACATAATAAATGTGAAAGTGCTATCTCTGCAGGCAAAGAAGCAAAGAAAAACTTAAAATGAGAGAGGACAAAACCAGTTAGCTGAAGGAACCTTTTAACGATGTTGAGCTTGGATCCACTATCTACGTATATAATAAAGAATAGTACGGCACTGACTGAAGATTTGAGCACAAAGCTTATTATAAAATTTGGACCAAAAATACAACAGTTACTGATATCCAAAGTCTGCAGACAAACAAAGCAAAGACAAAGTTGTTGCCTTGCTTAAACCTGGCAAAAACTTCAACGACCATTAAAGCTATCGGTCAATATATTTATTTTGTCAGCTTTACAAAATACTTCTCAAGAGGTAAAACAGAAGGAAAATTCAAATTAAAAGACAAAAGTTGCTATAGACAGGGAAGATCATGTACGTCACAAATACTAAATTTTGCCCAACACAGCAAAGATGCGTACGAAAGATATCAGGTATGAGGAGTGGTATTTGCCAATCTAAGCAGCAATTTGCAGCTTACGACACCTTAAATAAGAGGGCATTTTTTCAAAATCTTACTTGTTTTACTAGCGTATGCCTACACAACAGAAGATTTTTAGTATTTCTCAATAATAAGAATAGCAGATGGAGAACGCAGAAGAACGAGCTCCTTTCGGGTAGCGTAATGGCACCTACACTGTATAACATGTACACAAACCATAAACCCATACCAGTAAATACTAGGACTTTTATTATGTATACGACACATCTATTATTGCACAACCAAAAACTTTTGTTGCTGAAGTGGAAAAAATTTAAATCATGCCTTAAACACAATAAAAATAGACTATAAATCATTTTTAAGCCAAACCCCGGTAAAAACTCAGGTGTGCTACTTTAATGTCCCCAACACAGACGTTTTCACAAATCTAAACATCCAATAGTGTCATGAAATCCTTATACTCTGGACTTGCTATAAATACCTTGAAGATAGTTTGCATTACACTTAGTCATTCACAAAACTTTGTTTAAAACTAAAAGGCACACTGAGGACCAGAAGTAATATTCTCCGCAAACTTGTCAGCTAAAAATGAGAAGCACATCCTTCCACCCTTAAAACGTAAACTCTTGCATTATATGCTTCTGCTGCCGAATATACCTTGCCAGTATGAATGACACCAACACATACTTAACACGTAGATTTAGCTATAAATTAGTCATCCAAATTCAGTGGATATTAAGACTCACATCCATACATAAGCTCTACAATATCGTAGCTACCAAGACACCTAATATATATACACCAAGAACGAAAGAAACAAAATCTAGATTCGCAACATGTACTCCACGAATACAAGACCATTTTATGACTAAAATCGAGAAAAAACTGGCCAGATCAACACATCAAAGATATACCAAAAAAAATAAGCTAATTGCTAACAGCGGACCAATTGCTACACGTAGCGCAAGACCGAGATCTGTATAAAAATATTATAAGCATGGTAGTCGCCGACGTTCCGTAGGGATATGGCACTCTAAGAAGAAGAAAAAAAGGGACAAGGTTTAATTATTTAAACTAAACATGTAAAGTACAGTCAGTAAGCTATTGCTTATAAAGATTATTGCAAATTTGACACTAACTCCACTTATATTTATTACATATTACCCCTATATTACCTTACCATTCAGAAGTATGTAATATTGGTAAAGTGATATATTCTGGCTAGATAAATTAAGCATTCTTCCATTTTTTGCGGACTACTATCCATTTTTACACAAAAATACCTATTTTAGCACTTAAATACATATTTATTTTAAGATAACCTATTCAGAATTATATGTAGTATACAAACAAAACCAGAAATAAAATAATAAAGAAGCTACAAGATATCGTAAAACAATAGATGGATGATGGATTAAATAAAACAAGTTCATATTAATCGGATTCTTAAATAAAACGTATAAAGACATACTAACGTTAACAAAATGCATTAGGAAATTTCCGCATATGAAAAAAACATCCAACTTGGTAATGAAATCCTTTTGTATCTATAAAGCTATTTTTAGAAAAGCACGTACCTACCAAAAACAGGTATTTGGTAGTATACATATCTATTACATACTGTAATGCGTAGAATGATAACAAAAATAAGGACTAAGGAGTCGGTATGAACCGTTTAGAATATACGCTGAAAATATACGGCTTAATCGCATAGTTGCTGAAAATATTCTTCTTGCTTATTTATTTTTATTCGTAATACTTATTAACGTACGTAATAACGTACCTGTTTTTGCAAAAATCAACAACGGGTACGAAAGATATCGGGTATCAGGGGTGGTATTTGTCAATCTAAATGCCACTTACGACTAGAGGACATTTCTCCAAAACTGTATGACATCGCCATAGATAAAAACATCACTTGTTTTATCCGCGTATATCTACAGAACAGAAGATTTTTCGTATCATTCAATGGTAAGATGAAGATCGCAGATGAATGGTCTCGCTTGGAGTAGCGTAATGGCACCTACACTGTATTACATTTACACAAATGATTAACCGATACCAGTAGATACTAGGACTTTCATGTAGATGATACATTGCACAACCAAAACTTTTGTTGCTGAAGTGAAACAAAATCTAAATGATGCCTTAAATATAATAAAAATAAACTACGAATTAATTTTAAGCCAAACTCCGAAAAATCTTAGGAGCGCTCCTTCAATTTGTCTAAGACAGGCGCTTTCACAAAACTGAATATCTAATCTAATATAAATATAATATAATCTACAATCTAATATAAATACCTTTTTTTTAAACGCATCTACCACGCAGAGGCATTAGCGTATTTAGATTAATGTTACAGTTGATACAAATAGTGTATATACATTAGTTTACAATTAGTAATAATAATATATATGTATATTACAATGTATGTTTTAAATCTTATGAAGAAGTTGACAGTCTTTAAGATAAGAAATTATTCTTTGGGTATCTGTATTTTCTTCTAGGGCAGTTGGGTATGCTATATTTGAGTCGTTCACTGTTATGTTTAGGACACTGTATTAAAAAATGTTTTACCGTTAGAACACGGTTGCACACTTCACAAACTGGTTTATTTTTGCGCTGTAGTAAATAGCCATGAGTAAGTCGTGTATGGCCGACACGGAGACGGGTATCACATGCTCTCTTCTGTCTTTTATTTTTGGTTTCCAAAGATGTGGATGTTTGTTGACTTCGTATAGCCTTGATGGAGTGTTGTTCCAAGTTTGTTGCCATTTTTGAATTATTTTTTGTTTTAAGTATGGTTTTAAATAGTTTTGTACCAATATGTTACTTTCTTCGGACATCAGGTTAGTTGGTGCGTTTTTAGCTAGTTTATCTACAACTTCATTACCTTCAATTCTGACCTGAGAAGGCACCCATAAAAAATGAACTTGGATGTTCCTATTTGAAATGTTTTTAAGTTCTTTTTTAATAAGAAGTAGAAGGGGGATGTCACAGTACAATTGAGTCAGTGAGGATAATGAATTTAGAGAATCTGTGATTATTATACATCTTTTTTGGTTTTTGTTTTGTATTAACGATAGTGCTTTTAGAATTGCGAATAATTCAGCCGAAAAGATGGTTGTAATTGACGACAATTTGAAACTAACTGATATGTTTTCCGAATAAATTGCTGCCCCAACTCTGTCTTCATTTTTTGACGCATCGGTGTATACGTTGTAGATATTGCCATATCTGTTTATTAGTGTATGAAACTTTTGGTTAATAATGGTTGATGATATCTCTGATTTTCTTAGGTTTGTTAGACTGATGTTGATAGCCGGAATAGATATTGTTCATGGCGTAGGGTTGTGGATTGAGGAGGTATCATAAGTTTTTGGAAAATGAAAATTTAATTTGGATAAGTATAATCGTATACGAAAGTAAAAAGGATGATCAATTTGATGTGTTTGTTAAAATTTATTTGTAAATCGATCAGCAAAAACATTATGCACAACTGGATTATTTCGGTTTGATGACACTGCTGCTGCATATGTAAGGCTTAGTGGAAAATATGAATTTTACTATAACGAAATATAAACAAACCATGAAAATTTGATGATTTGAAGAGAAAAAATGTTAAATTAGGCTAGAGCAATAACTGAAACAAAAGAATTAAGTGGGAATAATGTCGAATTAATTTGAAAAATTATAAGACCAACATAAAAACACAAATAAAAGAGGCTCTTTGAGAAAGAAAAATAAACATACTTTATTAAAAGGGGTAAAAGTAAAATGCTAAGAAAAAAAATGCTTATATAAAATGAAGACCTAAAAGTCCGCCGGAGGGTTTGAAACAGATGTGAAAGAGGGCAAAAACTAAATCAAAGAATTGATTGAGATTAAGTACATCCCTAGAGAAGAATGAATAACATATCTCAGATAAATAAACGGAACAACAGAAACTGAGTATAAACTTGTAACTCCAGAAATATCATTAAATTAATTAACGCAAATCGTACGAACTGAAATACAAGAATCCATCACACAGTTTAAAAATAGAACCCGCATGAAAGAAATACAGTAGAGTATAACTACTTTTGTACTCTAGCATTATGATAAGAAGGTAAAAATCTAAATATCCACACAATTATATTACCGAAAAGTTAATAAAAACTTCTGTTCATTAGCGGCAAGAGAAAGCGTATATGAGAATGTATTATGAAAAATTTTGTTAATAATACAGTATGCAATATAATATAATGAAAAGAATACTTTTATATCTTTGCATATGGCATATTTTTGAAGCGAAGCTTCTATACTGGCATTGTATTACTTTTTTCTCTCTACAGTAGGTGATGGCGTCGTGAAGGGTAGCTTCATAGAATAGCGGCTCTTGGCATCAATTCACTACTCTTAATCAATTCGTTTTTAGTCATCATATATTTATTCTAAAAATAACTAACAAAATATAGACATTAAATAAGAAGTAAAAATTAAAAGAATAATATGTCACTAAAAGACTTGATTTGTAACGATTATCAAAACTTAATAAAAATCATAAATGCCATCCGATTAATAACAACATTAAATCGTCTGTCAATAAAAAATGTGAAGAACAATTGGACAACACATAGTTTGAATTTAGAGGTGGATTGGGAACAAAAGAGGAATTGTGCGCAATGGTGGTACTATTACAAAAATGCAGAGATTATAATGAAAACGTATTCATATCTAATATAGATTTTCAAAAGTATTTGACATAGTTCAACCTAGTAAGCCCAAACATGCATTAAAACACATACACCTAGATACCAAGATATTAATTTAATAAAAAATCTACTAAAATCAAACAGCGGTCATGCGGGTGAAAGATAGTGAGACAAATCAAGCAGAAATTCAAAAAGGAGTCAGCCAGAGATGTGTGTTGTCACCACAATTATTTAATGTGTACTCCCAACTAATATTTTAGAAGACACTATGGGAAAGAAGTAAGGAATGGACTAAGCATCATTAATAACATAAAATTTGCAGACTAAACCCCAATTATGACAGAAAATATAGACGATTTACAAATTCTTATAGAAATCATTAACAAATAAAGCAAAAAGATAGGATTAAACTAAACAGGTAAAAGTCAATGTTTACAAATAAGAAATTGAGTATACAAATCTTTAAAAAAATTAAAGGCATTCGAAATGTGGCTATATTGGACTGTAAAAGTCTCAAACGAAGAAGCGTTAAGACGAATTGTCTATCTGGGTCACATAGTTCGAAACGATAAATACTCTCTTCTACGCTTCATCATACAAGGAAGAGTAGAGGGAAGAAAAGTCTTGGGAAAAAAGACAAAATCTGGCAGAGAAATATCAGAGATTGGACTAACTTCAGTGTTGAAGAAATGTTATATCTAAAAAATGTAAAAGAATATCTAAAGTCAAATTTAACACGCTTCCATGCCTTGTAGTGAAATTTTGTTTCTTATTACGATACCGGATCCTGCAAAATTTTAAATACATTAAATTAAATCTCTCGTAAATTATAAAGCCTATTCTTAGATTAAAATAACAAACTTCTTAGTAATATGATATGTAGTATTGTAATAATGTGTAGGTGTCAGTATTCTTTTAAAAGAGATTTATAGGTTGGTATATAAATTTCACGGTTATGTGTCATACGGTTTCATCTTTCATAAAAACATTAAAAACCTTAAAAAGTTTCATTTTACATACAAAATTTGCACGTTGGCTCTGAAAATGAGATTATTTATCTCAATTTGTTCCTAATTAAGCACATGTTGTCCTCTCATTTTTTAATCACTACTTTTTTTACCTTTTGCCATAGTTTTCCTCATTTTCTTTGTTCATATCGATTTCACTTATAACGAATATTGTGTAGTTTATTGTTTCATGAAACTTTCTCCTTATATGTCCGTATCATACAAGTTGTCTAGTTATTATAGCGTATATAATGTCGTATGTTAATTCCATTTTATTTAACAACAAAATACTAAAAACTTTGTTTTCAAAACTTACACCAAATTAATTGTATCTTATCACTACAGCTGTTTCGACAGAGTGCCTTTCTCAAATCTCAAGGTTCTGTTCAAGGTTCAATTAGCATATGTTAGGAGTGCTTTGTACCTTGGTCCTTAATGGATTGCATCTTAAATATGCGTTATTTCTATTTTAGTAAGCTGTTCATTAATTTTTTGAATATTTAAATCGAGAATCTGTATTTATTCGACTGTTTTATAACACAGTTTCTTGGCGCCTATTTTAATCTCTGTTTTTTTGGTTCGGTTATCATTATTAAAAGTTAAAGATTAGCCATTTCTTATGGGATTCAAAAGATAAGCCTTTACGAAAATTTAAGTACTAATAAGACCACCGCAATCGGACGTACCCTGGGTAATGAATAATTAATTAATCGGCTAATCACCCGTTCAATATGATTTTTGTCAAATCGGTCCTTTTTAGGACCAACTATTCTAATTATGTCTATAAATATTAAGGGCATATCTAGAGATAAAGACACTTTACTTTACTTAACTTTATCAGACATGTGCGCTTATCTAATGTGACGTATTTCTAGTGCAGGAAACATATACCTAGAGGGCCAAACCTAATGTCAATAAAAGTGCTATCTCTGACGGCAAAGAAGTAAAGAAAAACTTAAATGAGAGAGGACAAAATCAGTCAGCTGAGGGAATCTTTCAACTACGTTGAGCTTGGATTCACTATCTACGTATATAATGAACAATATTACGGTTCCTGATTGAGGGTCCGAGCAAAAAGCTCATTATAAAATTTGTACCAAAAACACAACAATTACTGATATCCAAAGTCTGCAGACAAGCAAAGCAAAGACAAAGTTGTTACCTGGCTTAAACCTAGCAAAAACTCCAACGACCATAAAAGCTATCGGTCAATATATTTATTTTGTCAGCTATATAAAATACTTCTGCACACAATTCTTAATATAATTTTACCGATAATAAAACATTTACACAACCCATACCAGTAAATATTAGGACTTTTATTACGTAGACGATACATCTCCTGTTGCAGAACCAAAAACTTTTGTTGCTGAAGTGGAAAAAAATCTAAATCATATCTTAAACACAATAAAAAAAATAGATACAAGGTTGAATGCTCGAATAAATGAACTTTGATAAAATAAAGGCAGATATCGAGCACAGTTTTATTAATTAAATCTTGCCCAAGTACTTTCGCTCCCTAGAGCATCTTCAGGGGTACCTGAAATAAGACAAGAAACGTTTTTTTAAAGGAAGAAATTGATTAACCTCGATAAAGACTCGAAGTTATTGGATAATAAAAGTTTTTTGTGATTAACGTTTTAGACTTTCGTCTAGACGAAATTTGGACGTCAATTTTGGGCTATCCAACAATAATTGCAGAATATCATAAACATAAAATTAAACATAAAGTTAAACATAACACTACACTAGACAATGACAAACAGTTTAAAATTATTTTAAAAAGTCGAAGATACATTCTGGTCGACAACAGGAGAGAGAATAGCTCCCGGTATTAACGGAAATGTTAGGGTGACATGTGCCATATGACACCTCGGATGGGCAGTCACAATCATGTAAATGTGATCTGCACATTTTAAAATTCTATGTAACTAAGCATTGGCCAAAAGTCCAACTGACACTACTATGTAGTCCTGTTGCCGACCAGAGTAGCTCCGACTTTTTTAAATAATTTTAAACTGTTTGTCCTTGTCTAAAGTAGTGTTGTGTTCAACTTTAAGTTTAATTTTGTGTTTAATACATTCTGCAATTATTGTTGGATAGCCCAAAATTGAGAAAGTAAGTCTAAAATGTTAATCACAAACGAGTTTTTATCAAGGTTAATCAATTTCTTTATTTAAAAAAATGTTTCTTGGCTTATTTTAGAAGCCCCTGAAGATTCTCTAGGGAGCTAAAGTACTTGGCAAAATTTAATTAATAAAACTGTGCTCGATATCTGCCTCTATTTTATCAAAGTACAATAAAAATAGACTATGAATCAATTTTAAGCCAAACCCAGGAAAGAGTCAGGTGTGCTCCTTCAATGTCCCTAACAGAGACGCTTTCACAAATCTGAACATCCAATAGTGTCATGAAATTCTTAAACTCTGGACTTGCTATAAATACCTTGAAGATAATTTGTATCACACCTTGTCATTCACAGAAATTTGTTTAAAACTAAATTGCAAACTACAACCAGTAAAATAATATTCTTCGCAAACTTTTCAGCTAAAAATGGGAAGCACATCCTTCAACCCTTAAAACGTAGACGTAGACATAGACGCTTGCACTCTACGCTTTTGCTGCCGAATATACCTTGCCAGTATGGATGACACCAACACATACTTAATACGTATCTTATTTTGCTATAAATTAGTCAGCCAAATTCAGCGGATATTAAGACCTATCAATCCAACTAATATCCAAAGATAAGTAGCTAGAGAACGAAAGAAACCAAGTCTAGATTCGCAACATCCGCAAATGAATAAGCTCCTCGCCATCTGAACCCTCGAGAGGAATTTCCTTATGGTAGCTATCTTCCTAAAATCTTCCAGGACGGCTCTTGCCTGCAAATACCGGTTAACCTGTGTGAATGTGGGGTGGTACAAGATTCATCCCACCTTCTTAGATGACTTTGCCCTTCAAATCGCTCTTTTCTGAAGTGACAAGGTTTAATTATTTGAACTGAACATATAAAATACAATCAGTAAGCTATTGCTTTTAAAAATCATTGCAAATTTGACACTAACTCCACTTATATTGATTACATATTACCCCTAAATAGAAGATAAAACATTCACAAGTATGTAATATTGGTGAAGTGGTATATTCTTGTTAGATAAATTACGCATTCCTCCCTTTTTTGCGCATTACTACCAATTTTTACACAAAAATATCTATCTTAGCACTTAAATATTTATTCTAAGATAGACTATCTAGAATTATATATAGTACACAGACAAAACCAGAAATAAAATAATAAAGAAGCTGTATACAAGATATCGTAAAAGAATGGATGAAATATAAGTTCTTATTAATCGGATTCTTAAACGAAACGTATAAAGACATACTGACGTTAACAAAATACATTATGAAATTAGGAAATTTCCGCATATGAAAAAATACATCCAATTTGGTAATGAAATCCTTTTGAATCCATAAAGCTATTTTTAGAAAAGCACGTACCTACCAAAAACAGGTATTGGGTAGTATACATATCTATTACATACTGCAATGCGTATGAATGATAACAAAAATAAGGAGTCCGAATGAACCGTTTAGAACATACGCTGGAAATATACATCTTAATCGCCTAGTTGCCAAACTATCGGAGCTTACTTAGACCGATATACTTATGGTTCCAATATACAGTGAAAAAGATTTGAACGACCCCTATAATATATACACGTGAACTAAGCGATATACATTCATGATGGCTACTTATGAGCTCCACAAAATTTTTAAAAATTATAAAACTATACATGTTAACGAATCGACAGAGTCAATATTATGGAATAGTCAAGTGAGCTCCGTATATCGGTGTCCACTTGACCACGGAGCTCTTTTGAACCTGAATTTTAACATGGGCGGAGTTCACTTTATGCCGTAGATATTATGTATATATATAAGTATATATATATATATATATATATATATATATATATATAAGTATGAATAAACTTATTTAGAATTATGGTAACAATAAATGACCAAGTGGTGTTCAAAATTTTCTAACAAAAACTTGTGGCTTCTGTCTGAGTACATATATTTATATATGAAAAAACTTCGTTCAAGATCAACTGATGTAACGGGAGCATTTTTCAAACTAACCAAAACATTTGGTTTTAAATTAATTGTTTCCGAAATATTTCCAGCTAGAACACTGACTACTTCAGAAAGAATATGGTAACCTTTATTTTTTTCCATAGTAGCTTCAAATTTTTTTAAAATATCTTTTCCAATATTACCTCTAACGTTCCGACAACATGACGCAAATTCTTTTATTAATGCTGTACTTTCGAACAATGACAGTTTTGGTGATTCTAACTGAGTAATTGTTTTTTGAACAAAACTAAAATTAGATTTTATAAATGAAAGTTCTTGTTGAAGCAAGTTACTCTGAAAAGTTTGTTTAGAATCCAAAAGAGATTGGGAACTTTCATCTGTTAACGTATCAATTATGTTCTTTATTTTAACAAAATGATCTGCATAAAAATTAGCTGCTTCTAACCATGTTCCCCATCGCGTTAAAATAGGTTGTAGTGGAAGAGAAATGTTAGGTAGCATTTCTTTATAAAGTTGAATTCTTATAGGAGATTTAAGAAATACTTTTTTGACACTGGATATCATGGTATTTACAAGAGGAAACTTTTTTCGTATTTCCTCTGCAACTCTGTTTAATCCATGCGCTACACAAGTAACATGTATTAAATCTGGGAAAAATATTTTTAAATTTTGTCCTGCTTTCACCATATAAGGAGCAGGATCCGATAAAATAAGCAGTAATTTATTAGAAGGAATAGTTGTCGGAAGAAAAAAAGTTGCTAATGTTTCTTGTATAAAACGCGAAATTGTTAAAGCATTTGTTTTCTCAAGTTGCTGGCATGAAATAAGATGAGATTTTGGTAAGGTATCTTCTTTAAGAACACCAATCAATAAATGAGCAATATACTTTCCTGAGGAATCAGTGGTTTCGTCTACAGATATGTAAAAATAATTATCTGCAATTTCTTCCTTAATATTAATTAACACCGACGAGTATAGCCCGTTCACATTATTTCTTCTTAGAGACCGATCACTTGGAACATTAAGTTTGCAATATTTTTTTAGAAACGAACTAAAATTTACATTTGCTAATTTTGAAAGCGGTATGTTTGCAGACACTAATGCGCGATACAAGTCTTCATTAAAAGTTTCTTGCTCATCTAATTTTTTTGAAGTAGATTGGAAACATTTAGCCATTGAAGTTTGATGTTTTCCTACTATTTTTCCTTTTTTTTGCAATGTGTGAAGCAGTTCTCACATGTTGGTCTATCTGAAATTTCTTCTCACATGCTATCTATAAATAAAAATAAAAACCTTTATTTTAACCCAACCTTTAAAATATAAAAATATACAAGGTGTTTTTGGTTAATCAAATAACTGGTTTGAAAAAAAAACACTCGCTAAGTGTTTTAAATGCAGTATTAATCCACAAATTAGTTTTTGTTACTAACCATTAGTACATCATATAACTTATTTTAAAATTCAACAAAAGTTTTTTTTTTTGTTAATTCAATTACAATAAAAATAATTGTATTTTAGAATAGCTGACTTCATAAAAAAAAGTAAAGGTGAAAAATTTTTCTAAATACACACCATTGTATTGTACCATGGACAATTTTTTCTCACTAAAGGAAGCTATTTTTCATTTAAAAACAACCTACGAGTACTAAATTTCAAGTAAATACGTTTATTGGTTTTAAAGTTATTGTTGTTATTAACTAAAAGAATTTAATTTTTTTTAATTTTAACAACCTGTATCTCGAAAAGTAAATAAGTTTGACCCCTCATTAACTATATCGTTTTGTTCAATTTTTCGAGAAGTATCTACAGTCAAACGTTGTAAGTGTCATTTGGAAACACCCTGTATGTATGAAATATTAGATATTTAATAGAAAATATTAGATACTTACAATTTTGCCACAGACTGAACAGTAGATTTTTCCCATATCCATAGACAGCTCTTTATAAGGTTTAATCCAAGTTGAAGCACTGGTTGTTTTAGGCATTATAAAATCACAATCTTCCTTTTTGTTACGCACAACGAGTGTTTACGCTTTGAATATCAAAACAAAAATGATTTAAAAATCTGAGCATCAAATTAGAAATGTTTAGGTACCTAATTCAATAAACTGGGAGATTTTGGAAAATCCCTAAATTAGGAACAAAACTATTAGCCGTTTACCTGCTGTTAAGATACAATAAATTGTAGATAGATTTGGGGATTAGATGATAAAATGCAAATGAGCGAACCCTTAGCGATTATCCAATAACTGAATGCCTCAGTGACCGAGACTTTCTAAGAATGTTGAGGGCTACTTAAATTGATCTTCCTTGAAATTGTAAATGTTTTGTACCTGTAGAGATTACGTACTTAGATCATTTCTTGATTAAAATGACTACAAAATTTTATACAAGAATTGAAATAAATTGGTATGTTTAAAAATTTTCAAATACAGTATAAAAATCTGAACCTTTATGCACTTTATGCAAACTTTTATACAAATATGCCAAAATATGAAATATTTGCATAAAATATGCACAATATGCAAAATATGCAATATGCATATTTGCCGAAGTCTATATATATATATATATATATATATATATATATATATATATATATATATATATATATATATATCTATATATATATATATATATATATATATATATATATATATATATATATATAAGAAATACTGGATATTATTGACTGTCGATATAAATAAACAACGCAGTTTATTAGGGCTGCAGTCAGTGGGTTTGGCCGGGATGTTATAGAAACACTCTTTTGACTTTTGGTCGAGCTTTCGGAAGTCTTTTATTCCTTCTTCAAGGCACTGTAATAAGAAGAAAGTGTAAATATTTACCACATATCTCAAATTGTCATTACAACTTACTAGTCGTTGAGATTATTTTTGCAAAGCTACGAAACTCAACATTAAAAACACACATATAAAATATAACATTTAAAATAATGGATAATATACATTTTAAAATTTAGTTGGAAAGTTAAAATTTTGTTAGTAACATCTTTTCATGGTATGTTTAACTGATCCATAGAGAACAGAAAAAAAAACAAAAATAGTGTGATTGAAAAGTAATTAGGAGTTCTTGCTATTATATTAATGGAAGTAGTATATTAAACCTGTCTTGATAGTATGCAACATGTTTTGTATGCAGGTGTATTACGGTGTGTATATGTAAAAGTAAATCTTTATTTTATTTTTGATGTTTTGTCAGTAGGTAACAATAAATGTTGCTCAATTTATCTATGTCTGACTTTTTATTTATACAAGACGTATTAGATTTTATGAAACACATTTCCAAGAAAACACGTTTTGAATGGTTTTTTTCCTTAGCCAGAATACAGAAATCTTCGAAATTAATGTATACACCAATAGCTTAGGTGTGAGAACTGGAATATAGGGTAGGCAACCATACGTTATTTTAGATTGTGGTAGCTCTGATGTGTTCTGTGTCAATGTCTGTGTCAGTTGTCGGACCTCATTATTATGAAAATTTTGGTTGTCAGAAAATTGCAAAGGAAAAGGAGGACCAAAAATGGGTTTATTCAAAAGCCCTGTAGGATAGGAGTTCTCTTGTAGTATAGATCTCAACTTTTTTAGTCCCTTGTCCCTGAACTCGATGTGTGATAAGTTGATAACCCTAGTTTTAAGGGCCAAAACCAAATTTGTTTTCATCTTAGATGGATGTTGAGAATAAAAGTTTATGAAACGGTTACTAAAACAAGATTTACGATACCACTCCGTCCTTAGTATGCCATCACTGCCACGATGTATAAGCATGTCTAAAAACGGAATCATATTATCAGCTTTCTTCTCAACCGTAAACTTTAAGTGTTCACACTGGTTCTGCTAGCGTAGATTTCCTAAAACAATGGGCCAACTTTAACATCAAGCTTGCATCACTCAACAACAGAAGGATTTTCCTTCTAAAATGTAAAAAAATCTTTGTTTTCCTGTACACATAGAGAATGGAAAGTTTAACATCAATAGCTTGTTACATCATAAAGTAGGTAAATTAGGTAGTAAAATTCAAAACTTTAATTCAAATTTAAAAACTAAAATCTTAAACTTGGAAATTTCAGTAACAATAAATGATATTACATACATAGAAAAGAACGTACATCAATTAAAAAATATATTTTAGAGCAGCATTTACCTACTCCTTTACTACAAGAATTCTATAGAAGACAAAAAATCAAATACAATAAAGTTTTTTTCCACATTAGAAATAACAATATCAAAAAATTTAACAAAATAAAAGTAGAACAATTTTCAAAAATAACGCTCCAAGAAAAATGGTTCAAAAATCTAACTAACATCACTTTTCCTTATAATGTCAAAAAACTTTTGTCTTTGGGTCCAAAATTTGGCCTATTCCCTAGTGCTAGAGATTTTAAAATGTCTTCTCTTCTCTCAGATATTGAGATTCTTATTTCTGGTCTAGAACCCCAAGAGAAGGACATCTTGAGATCTTAAAGCACTAATGTTATTACTAACTTTCTACACAAAACAAGTAAAGAAGGACACTTTTTGAATACAATATACAATGAGTGCAAACAATTTTTAAAATCACATCCAAAAATTTACATTGTTAGAAGTGACAAGGGAAATGTAACAGTGACAATGTATAAGAATGATTACATTGAAAAAAGCAATAGTTTACTAAATGACACAAAAAGTTACATCAAACTTAAGAACAGTCCAGTGTGCACCCTCCAACAAAAGGCAAACAAGCTGGTTTCGGATTTAGCTTCTTCCAAATCCATAACAACAGAAGTTGCAAAATCTTTGAAAATTTACAATGCAGTTGCACCCAGGTTTTATAACTTCCTAAAGTGCACAAACCCACTTTTCAATGAGGCCTATTGTCTCTTCCATTGATGCTCCTAATAGAAAACTTGCTAAACATTTTACAGATATCCTCACAATTTCCTACAACGAATCCAATGAATTTTATATTAGAGATTCTTTCACATTTAGTAGCTTCATTAATAATGTTAAAGTTCCGAATAACTATATACTAATTAGTTTAGATGTTGTGTCACTATTTACAAACCTACCACTAGATGCTATTCTCAACAGCATCAAAAATAACTGGAACAGAATCTCTCTGTATATCAAGATCAGTTTAGATGATTTCTTAAGAATTTTAACATTTATTTTTGACTCTAACATCTTTTTGTTTAATGGTAATTTTTTTAAACAAATTTTTGGCACTCCAATGGGCAGCAAAATATCCCCCATACTATGTAACTTTGTATTGGATGAACTTATAAGAACATATAAGGAAAAGATACCTTTTCACATACCTTTTATCAAACGATATGTAGATGATTTGATCTTATCGGTCCCTGAAAACAAAGTAACTGATGTTCTAAACACTTTTAACGCCTAGTGTGAACACTTAAAGTTTACGGTTGAGAGAGAAGCTGATAATATGATTCCGTTTTTAGACATGCTTATACATCGTGGCAGTGATGGCATGCTAAGGACGGAGTGGTATCGTAAACCTTGTTTTAGTAACAGTTTCATAAACTTTTATTCTCAACATCCATCTAAGATGAAAACAAATTTGGTTTTGGCCCTTAAAACTAGGGTTATCAACTTATCACACATCGAGTTCAGGGACAAGGGACTAAGAAAGTTGAGATCTATACTACAAGAGAACTCCTATCCTACAGGGCTTTTGAATAAACTCATTTTTGGTTCTCCTTTTCCTTTGAAATTTTCTGACAACCAAAATTTTCATAATAATGAGGTCCGACAACTGACACAGACATTGACACAGAACACATCAGAGCTACCACAATCTAAAATAACGTATGGTTGCCTACCCTATATTCCAGTTCTCACACCTAAGCTATTGAACATTTTCAAAAATGTTAGTGGCTTAAAAATTGCAACTAAGAATGTGAAAACAGTGTCGAAGTTGTACATAAAGACAAAGGATTCTTTCACAATACAGGAGTCATCGAATGTTGTTTATTCTATACCGTGTGCCAATTGTAAAAAAGTGTATATCGGAGAATCATCTCGTAATTTTCACAATAGAGTAATATCACATCGCAGCGACATAAAAACCAAAAAGATAAACGCATGTGCGCTCACAGAACATGCATTAACTTTAAAACATGAATTTAATTTCGAAGATTCCTGTATTCTGTCTAAGGAAAAAAACCATTCAAAATATGTTTTATTGGAAATATGTTTCAAAAAATCTAATACGTCTTGTATAAATAAAAAGTCAGACATAGATAAATTGAGCAACATTTATTGTTACTTACTGACAAAACATCAAAAATAAAATAAAGATTTACTTTTACATATACACACCGTAATACACCTGCATACAAAACATGTTGCATACTATCAAGATAGGTTTAATATACTACTTCCATTAATATAATAGCAAGAACTCCTAATTACTTTTTAATCACACTATTTTTGTTTTTTTTTTCTGTTCTCTATGGATCAGTCAAACACACCATGAAAAGATGTTACTAACAAAATTTTAACTTTCCAACTAAATTTTAAAATGTATATTGTCCATTATTTTAAATGTTATATTTTATATGTGTGTTTTTAATGTTGAGTGTCGTAGCTTTGCAAAAATAAATTCAACGACTAGTAAGTTGTAATGACAATTTGAGATATGTTGTAAATATTTACACTTTCTTCTAATTACAGTGTCTTGAAGAAGGAATAAAAGAATTCCAAAAGCTCGACCAAAAGTCAAAAGAGTGTTTCTATAACATCCCGGCCAAACCTACTGACTGCAGCCCTAATAAACTGCGTTGTTTGTATATATATATATATATATATATATATATATATATATATATATATAAATATATATATATATATATATATATATATATATATATTTATGTATATATATATATATATGTATATATATATATATGTTGGAAATATCGGGTATGTGGTCTATATTAAATAAAAATCTTTGTTTTTTCTAAAGCTCAATATTTCGCCATTTATTTAATAGCTTCATCGGGAGTAACTGTAAAAAACAAACATTTCAAAAACACTGACGTACACTTAGATTTACAATACTTACAGAAATTAAAAGATTATACACATAAATAAAATTGAATCATAAAATAACATTATTGTTGATGAAACTGTACATTTAATAAAATGCATGTTAAAATTTAAAATATCTTTGAGCACGTTCGTTAACAATAAATAAGATGGAACAAGTAAAAATTATTTCAAAATGCAAAAAATAACAATGTAAGAAAAC
Source organism: Diabrotica undecimpunctata (assembly GCF_040954645.1). NCBI lineage: Eukaryota > Metazoa > Arthropoda > Insecta > Coleoptera > Chrysomelidae > Diabrotica > Diabrotica undecimpunctata. The sequence continues at coordinate 253,133 of NW_027311927.1, read as the reverse complement.
ATTAGAGGAATAGTATTTCTTTAATTCATCATTAAGGCTAGTTAGTATGATTAATCATTAAGGTGAGTGTAGTTTTAAATTTTGTTTAATATATTGCAATATATGTTGCTTAATTGCCCCGTGTCTGTTTTATAATTTAAAGTTTGTTTATTTTTGTTAATGTGGTACATCTCCAAAAATAACCTATTTTTGTAATTTTCAGTCTGTGCCAAAATACGAGCATTGTTGTAGTCTAACAGATGACCGGTGTTTTTGTAGTGCTCGACAACTGCGCAAGAATTTTTTCCTAAGCGGCAATCACTTTTATGCTGTGTGATACGTTGTTTTAGCCACTGCGATGTATGGCCAATGTAGCTTTACTCACATCCTAGACACGGTATTTCATATACCACATTACTCCTATATAAGGTTGGTACTGGGTCTTTAATTTTAGAAAAAAGTTGTTTGCTATTTATGGTATTGTATTTAGCTATATTAATATTGGAAACATCTTTAAATATGGATACGACAGACTGAGTTAGACGGTTAATAAAGGGGAGTTTTTTGTATTTGATTGACTCATTGTTAGAGTCAAGGACAGGACCATCATAGAAATTACTGCTGTAAATGAGTTTTTTTAAAATATGTTTAGGATAGCCGTTGTTTAGAAAAATTTTGTATAATATGTCCAGTTTTTTTTTGTAACAAATTATCATCAACAATGGATATTACCCTGTTTTTCATACCCAATACTGTATTGGTGGTGTGGTTTGAAAAGTAATTCATATACCTTCCCGATGCTGTTGGCTTTTGGTACCAATCCAATGGCAGAATATTGTCATTTGTTCTTATTACCTTTGTGTCTAAAAATGGTATACTAAGATCTGTCTCGGTTTCAATTGTGAACTGAAGATGTTCATTAAATGAATTAAAAATGTTTAATGTGGTATTGATGTGATAAGATGGAACTGCACATAATGATGTCATCGACATATTTATATATAAATGGTTATTCGAAAGGTAATTGTGTGATCACATTGTCTAAGAGATGATCAGTTACAATAGTAGCAAGGATGGGACTAATTGGGGAACCCATAGGTGTTCCAAAAATTTGGGAGTAAAATTTTTCATTGAAACTGAAATAAGTGTTATTAAAAATGAACCTGAGAATTAGTAAAAAATTACCTTTAGATAATGTAGGGTAGTCTTTTATAAGGTTCCAATTTGATTCTATAATGTCCGTGACCATATTTAATGGAATGTTTGTAAATAAAGAAACCACATCCAAAAAAATCAAAACATAATCTTTTGGTAACCGCATTCCCCTAACAGCATCGACAAAGGTAAATGTGTCCTTAGAATTATAATTATTGCGATATTCAAAGGCATCATTTAATATATCAGCAAGAAATTTAGAAATGTTGTACGTAGTGGACTTTAAAGAACTTACAATAGGCCCGAGAGGAACGTCCAATTTATGGATTTTAGGCAAACAATAAAGTTTAGGAGAACATGAGTCATAGATTGTTAACTTTTTTGCAAATTGTTCAGTAAGTTGATGTTGGTTTTTTAATGTTTTTATTAAGTCATTATATTTTTTCTGTATCACTGTAGTAGGGTCTTTGTCCAAACGAATATATGTCGATCTGTCGTTTAACAACGTTAATGTTTTGTCGATATAATCATGTTTGTTTATAGCTACCGTACATCCACCTTTGTCAGATTGGAAAATATATATGTCTGAATGCAACTTCAAATATTTTTGAACATATTTAAACGTTTTGTTTAATGTTGTGGGGGGTTTAGATGTTGAATTGTGTAGATAATTAGTTACTACATTTGTTACTTGTGCCCTAAGTAGATCCTTGGATTCAACTGTCACCTCATCGATGATATTTTCTACATCTGCTAAAAAAATATCTAACTTAAAATCTAGGGGTGTACACTCAACACTAAATTTCGGACTAAGAGAAAGAAAATCATACATTTCTTTTGACAGAAAGTCAACGCTCGACAAGTTTTTAAACCATTTGTCATTGTTTAAAAATAAGTGGTTAGAAAATAAGTTATTAGTTAGATGTTCAAACTTTTTTATGTTAGTAAGCTTAACTTGGTTGAAAACATTGGAAAAACTATTTTTTAACCTTTGTTCATATTCAGTTAATATGTTGTTAGGAACAAATTGTTGTAACTCACACTTAATTTTATTCATATCACTTTTCGCATTTGAGACATTAATAAAAGTTATTTTTATTTCTAAATTCAATGTTTTCTTATGGATCTCATTAATGAATTTATCTACCTTATTATTTAAAAAATTGTCATTACCTGCGTATAATAAGCTTCTTAGATTAAAAACACTGTTACGAACGTGCTCAGGTGTAACATTAGATGTTCTACAACGTAATAAAAAAATTCTCCTATTATTCAATTTTGCTATCCTTATGTTTAACTTCGCCCATTGTTTCATTAAAGTTGTAATGTTTGTTTCATATATTTGGCTGATCTCTTGATAAAAACCCATCATAAAATATTTTTAATTTTTAATTTTTAATTTTAATATAATTTTTGGTCGAAATAATCACGTTATATATATATATATATATATATATATATATATATATATATATATATATATATATATATATATATATATATGTAAATACTCTTTTTTTTTGGGTGTGGTAGTCAATAAAAACAGAGCTTTGCTAAGGCGTACTATTTATTCTGAATCCAAGCTTTCGGTGGTTTTTTGCCACCTTTATCAAGGTCTACAAAGAAAATTACTATGTTTTAAACAGTTTGAATGGTGCCACTGTTTAAAACATAGTAATTTTCTTTGTAGACCTTGATAAAGGTGGCAAAAAACCACCGAAAGCTTGGATTCAGAATAAATAGTACGCCTTAGCAAAGCTCTGTTTTTATTGACTACCACACCCAAAAGAAAAGAGTATTTACATATATTTTTTCCAAACTAGTCAAAAATTTTGGACTACTTTTTCTTATATATATATATATATATATATATATATATATATATATATATATATATATATATATATATTTACTGCAACCTTAGAAAATATCTTCCGGAAATTAGACTGGAACAACCAAGGTCTATGTATAGATGGATAATACCTAAACCATCTTAGATACGCTGATGGCATCATTCTAATTGCTAGAAGTCCTGAAGAATTACAACTAAAAATTAATGACCTTAATACAGCCAGCAATAAGGTAGGCCTAAAAATGAACCTAGCAAAGACTAAAATAATGTGCAATGATCTGATCGCCAACGTGGAAATAAAAATTAATGAAACCTCGCTAGAAGTAGTAGACGAATACATATACCTGGGACAGCTCATACATAAATCAGGATCACTACTTCCGGAAATCAACAGACGAATAAAACAAGCGTGGTCAGCATTCGGAAGAAATTCCATAGTCTTCTAGTCCAAAATGCCACTATACCTCAAGAAGAGAGTATTTGATCAAAGAGCAATGGAAAGATGTATGCTAGGGATAACAAAGAGGGATCGTAAAAGAATTGAATGGATACGGAGGCAAACCCAGGTGACTGATGTAATCCAAAGAATAAAATCCCTGAAATGGCAATGGGCAGGACATATAGCAAGAAGAACAGACAACAGATGGACCACTAGAACAACTATGTGGTACCCCAGGAACGCTAAGAGACCAAAGAGGCGCCCGAATCTTAGATGGGATTATGATATAAGAAAATTAACAGGACCAACGTGGTCTCGAAAATAGCACAAGATAAAAAAATATGGGAGCAAATGAGCGCAAATTACAAGAACAACGAATAACTAAGACATCGTCGAATAATAATAAGAATATAGAATAACATTGAAATAAGGGAGGCTGCACCGTAATTGGAAACATTTGATAAAGCTGCACATGATGATGATGATGATTTGCAATAAATGTATGGCGTATCCATTTGGGCCTTTCAAATATGGCAAAGAGAATAGTTTTACGTATCGATTGAAAGCAGCGTTGCCGAAAATATTGATTAGAAAAGAATACTAAAGCAGAAATAAAATCCTAACAAATCGAATTCGTTGTTTGTACATCACAATACAAAGAATTTGATCGTAAATTCATGTAACAGATGTTGCATTCTTTCACGACCACTATTTTCGAGCACTAGTTTCAATGATATATTCCCACTCCAAGCACACTCCCATTCACACGTTCTCAGCTTCTTCTTTATCGTGATAAATCACTCGCACATCTCACTTCTGCGTGTTTTATGTGAAATATCCTTTCAATATTTCCTTTTTTATGGTTTTTTTGCTATAAACATGCACACATACAAAAGCTATATAGGACCGACATTTCTAGTAATGGTAAACATAAAGTTAAATTTATTAATTCATTTTACTTCTATACTCCTGAATGTAATAATTAAAATTTTATTTTTCTAATTTATTTTTAGTTTGATATAAAACAGAAAGAAATTCACTTGTTTTTCCTGCATTGAGCTAATTTTATAAAAATATATTTATTGCATATTCAAATCACTTTTTTTTGTTTTTCTTAAGTGGCATTAGGGAGGAATCCCATGCAGCCAAAATCATTAATTATATTATTTTAATAAAAAGATTTTACAGGGATTACACTCTTCTAGCCCAGGACATCAGGGCATTTTTGTGTTGACAACACAAGGTAGACCTCGGATGGTGTGGGTATAATCATTTAGGAGAAACATGAGGAGTAAAATAAAAATGACTTATAGTTGAATTTTCGCTTAAAAGATCTTGGTTTGCTTACAAAATCCAACTCGTGCAAAAATTAAAACTACACGATCAACTAGCAACGCGTAGATTCTGTGAATGGGCCCAACGGGATTGTTTAGCGATGAAGCTCACTTTTGGTTGAATGGCTGTGTCAGCAAATAAAAATGCCGTATTTGGAGTGAAGATAATCCTCAAGTGTATGTTGAGGCACAATTACATCCATAAAACTGACTGTTTGGTTTGCTTTATGGGCTGGTGGAATCATTGGTCTCTATTTCTTCAAAAATGATTCTGACCAGAATGTTACAGTCAATGATAACGGCTGTAGAGCCATGATTACTGACTTTTTTATTTCTTATTTGAAAAACCATGATGTGCAGGAGCTGGGGTTTTAACAAGGCGAGGCGATATGTCACACAGCTCGTGTCACAATTGATTTATGAAAGAAACGTTTGGTAACCGCATAGTTTTACGTTTCGGACCCGTGAAGTGGTCTCCAAAATCGTGCGATTTAACACCGCCAGACTATTTTCTGTAGGGTTAGATCTTTGTAATCATATTTGTTGTACCAAGGATTTCTTCTCAATTTTTTTTCTGTTTTTGTATATCTACTTGGATTTGTAAAATAGTACTCTTGCCAAAAGTATCTTTACTTCTTCAACATTTTTTGTCTTGATAAATTTATATGTTCTTCTATTGACTAACAATTTATATCTTCTTACATTTGTATGTTTTCTTTGGCAATATTATCTGCGACTTCATTTTTTGTTATACCTGCGTGTGATTTGACCCAGTAGAATTTTAAAAAATTATTAATTTTATTAAATATTATTAAGATCTTGTAAAGTTTTAGGTATATTTTTAATTTTAAATATAATGTGATTGGATGTATTGGAATTCAAATTTTTTAAAACTGAAAGCGAGTCTATAAAAATAATGGCATTTTTTGTATTGCTCTAGCTTCAGTTGTAAACGCGCAACCTGTGCCATCAGTATTTTTTGGCCCATCGGTATAAATTGAGTGACATTTTTGATGTTCTGCCAAAATTTGGCGTATAACTGTATTATTATATAATGCTAATTCAGAGTAATCAGGAATATTTACACCACGTAGAACAAATTAGCTAATGTAATCGAATTATATTTGTGTTGTTTAGAGCGGAGTCACACTTCTTAGTCCTTCGTAAATAGGAGGAGAGTTTTTGATTCTCCAGAAAGGATTAGTTAAATCAGATTCTATTAATGATGATATGTGATCCTGTCGTTTGTAATTTAACCATCATTTTTTCTGCTATAAATGATTTTCTGAGTCCTAAGGGAGGTTCGTTGGATTCCGCTCTTAGGCGTTCGAGAGGTGTGGATTTCATTGCTCCCATACACATTCTTAGTGCTGTGTTTTGTATAATATCCAGTTTACGTACGTTAGTTTTATTAACTGTTCCATAAAGTGTACAACCATAATCAATTATTGATCTTATATACGCTCTATAAAAAAGTACTGTTGTTTGGGCATCCGCTCCACACCAAGTTTGCAATGGATTTTAGAAAATTCAAACCTTAATTAATTAAGCTTAATTTCTTTAAAAAATCAAATCTGATGTGTTTATAACAAATAAGAATTAAAATTTGTGCCATTCAATAGCCATAGGCCTATATTTTATGATGATATAATTTTTATTTTTAAGAAACCGTTATTTATAGTCAAAAAATATGGCTAAAGTTGACTGTTTTTTCGAGTAGTCGAATCGTCTCGGTTTTCACTGGTTCTCCTGTTGGCCTGGGGCACTTCAACATTGGCGATATTTTCTTTTTGGCTGCAATTTAAACTTAGTGACTATAAACAATTATATTTCGATTGCTCTTAATAATCTTTATTTTACGTGATATATTTTTTTTATATTAAATAGTAAATATTTATATTTACTTTATTCTATAACGTGTATTTATCGTTAAAAAGTATCGTTAAAAAATAAATAACTTTTAAAATGTCACACGATACCACTTTTTATTTAAGATTCCGAGCGTTTTTTTATCATTATTATTTTTTTTTATGAATAAAAAGAAAACCTGGGTGGATAGTTTTTGGTGGACCACCATATATATGGTTGTTACGACGTTCATTTGTTTTATTAGCTTTAGGTACTAGCTGCTTTTATTTTTTTTTAATTATATCAAAACAAAAAAAATCAAAAAGTGTGGATCACATCGAAACCAGCTGGTGTTTATATTATTGCACATGTTTTCCTAACTAGTTATTATATAATAAATCTTATCCCGTGATATCAGTACCCACGACGAAAAGAAAAATGACCTGATATAAGTATTAAACGAAATGAAAATAGTGTCGACGGTTTATAAGATAAGCACCAACGCCCTCACGAAGCTCAACATTTCAACAGTCAAGAGTTGGATCGATTCCTACTGCTGTAATTTTTTTTTGTTTTTGAATTTAATTATATATCATAAAGTGTGATGATTTTAGGATCCTGTATTTTTTTAAATGTGAACTGTTTGGTTATTATTGAAATTTATAAATTTTATAAGCATTTAAGGGATGTTGAAAAAATTGTAGACCTACGATAAATAGAAAAGAAAGTTACGATTTGGAAGGAGTGTTGAGAAAAAATATATTATTCAATTGTAAATAAATGTAGCAGTTGACTATCTAATCCATTACTTCTGCCATCCATCACTTTATGCGACTTTTTGTTCTGGATTTAAGAAAATTTTGTTTCATTGTTTCTTTGTTCGCGGTACAAAGTCTGGAATTACATAATATTTTGTTTATTTTGAAAAAAGAGACGATTTCTTTTCAAAGTAAAAATAAGCAATATTTGATATTTCATTTGTTTACCGAATAATATACATGGAGTTTCGTTAGTATGTTTTTTAAAAGTTTAAAGGAAGATAATAGCCAGGCTTACAAATAACCACTAATATGAAATATTTATTAAATACAGGGTACATCTAGGTATTTGCTAACTGCATCATCGTTCATGTTTTGACCTAAGTTTGAAGTAAATATATTTTCTAAATATTCTGCAAATAAATTGACTTTTTCATTGTCAATCAGCGCCCAATTTCTATCAGGTTTTCTTATAGGAGAAATTATTGTCAGTTTCCTGAATTTTTTAGTTGCTCTTTATGTAGAGTGGTCATCTGGAGAGAGATTGTTAATATAGAAATTTAAGGTGTCATTACGAGCTTGATTTGACTGAAGTAAGACTTCTAAGAAGAGAAAAAAGTAAAAATTAAGGATAAAAAAATCTTCGAAAGCTCTCGACTGGCTTGATTGGAGGTGTCAGTTAATAATAGAAAAATGGTAAAATATATAATAATTCCTGCAACAAATTGTAATTATGAGAGAACTTTTTGTAAGCTGAGCATAATAAAATCGATACTTCGGTCAACAATGCAACAAGACCGTTTGGAGCATCTAATGGTTCCCTTTTGTTGAACAAGAACTTGCTGTATATTATATAGATATATAGCAAGATAGTGTAGTTGTAATGTGTTGCTATAATACATTTTTAACGTCAATTTTAATTTTTAATGTAGGTATTTTATTATATATGTGACCACCAGTTTTTCTTTTACTCGCGTAATATTTTGGTATAAACACAGTCAAAATATATTTTGAATTTAAAAAATTATTTTAAAAAATTCTAAACGGTTTTTCGTATATGAATATATTATTGTTGGAAATTTAAAAAAAAAATAGGGGGCTACGTCGCGATTTTCAGCATTGAAACCCAGACTAAAAAAACTGGTCACGCCTATGATTAAAGTTTATAATTTATTATGAATTAGTTATGAATCAGTTATTATCGATTTTTCAATTGTTTATCAGGGTATTACGACCTTGAGTGAGGAAAAGCTTGTGAAAATTTTCAATAAGCAGTCAATTATTCTATTACATTTCGTCGAAAGATTGCCGCGAATACAAACTATAAGCTGATATTATTTTTAATTCAATGAACGTTCTAAAAGCATTGTTTAACACATTGCGTACGGCTGTATAAATAATAAATATACCCCCAGTCGGCGGTTTTTTTATGTATCTAGATTAATTTTTGTCTAATTAACATGCCACAGTAATTTTTCTTGTTTGATTTAAATATATCATAAGTTTTTTTTAGAATATACTTTGTGGCAAGACGTTTGTTTCACGCCGGCCAAGGATTAATTTGTTTATTCCAGCCGGCGTGGTTTGTTACGCGTACCACACGCTATATTTCGCGCCAAATGCATATTCATGGTTCTTGGAACAGTAGTGGGGTGACTGAATTTGCAGATCGTTTTTATTCTGTGTCTAGTTAGAAGTTAGAAGTAGTCTTAGTTGTTATTAGTTGTTGCTGACGGAGTGTTGTTATCGTGCCATTTATTGCAATATGGGAGATTATGAAAAAGAACAGAGCCGTCTGCAAGCCATTTGGGATAAGATTATGTCTGATGAGGACAATGAAAGTGAATTTGCCGACGTTTATTTGTCGGAAGAATATGAACCTGAATCTTCCAATGAGTATTCTTCTGATGGTTACGAGGAGCCAGTTCCCAAAAAGCGTGTCAAGAGAAATGATGAAAAATCTGGCGAAGGTACTTCTAATGTGGTTTCTGCAACCGTAAGTTATTGAACTTTATTTTTATTTTGTCAACAATAAACAGGTAAACTTTTTGTAGATCGATTTGGAATCTGGTTCACATGAAACTATTTCAATCCAAGGAACAAGGACTGTGGAACAACAAACAAATATTATTGATGTAACTATACAAGAAGTAATTGATATGGACACAATTACTGAAGAAGTGTGTCATAGCGAGCAATCTTAGTGGAGGGAAGTTGATGTAACATCGCTGAAAATATTCGGATTACAGTGTAGAAAATGACGGAATAAAATCTTCGTATTACGAGAATTATATAGATCAAGAACCATATGATTGTTTCATCTTTCTTACTGACGACATAATAAAATATATAGTTGAACAAACCAACTTATAAGTACAGCAGATTTTACAAAATTATACTGTAGTATAGTCAAATAAGAGGAAACACAAAAAGAAGTGGGTTCCCACAAATACTTCTTAAATGGAAAAAATTTTTGGCATTATTATGTGGATGGGATTAGTCAAATATCCTCGAAGAAAAGCATACTGGAGTAACGACATTTTGTATACAAATTCGATAAAAAGTATAATGTCTCGAGATTGTTTTGAAGAGCTATTAAAGATGTGGCACTTTAGCGACAATAATGACCGATCTGTAGTAAATGATCGGCTAAGAAAAATTACTCCACTTCTCGAGAAGCTAATTGAACAGTTTCAAACAGTAATGGTGCCATGTGAAAAAGTATGCATAGATGAGACACTTGTGCCGTTTAGAGGACGCCTAAAATTTATTCAATATATAAAGAACAAACGGCACAAGTTTGGACTAAATTTGTACAAATTATGTACTATAGGTGGGTACACATACAATTTCAAAGTGTATTCTGGTAATGATAAGACTGATGATGGTAGTGCTTCCGCAGGAGTTGTGTTGCATTTGATGGATAATCTACTTGACTGTGGGCGTACTTTATACACCGACAACTATTACATAAGAGTGAGTCTTTCAACCAAGTTATAAGAAAGAAATACACACCTAGTTGGCACTGTAAGAGCTAATCGTAAACTCAATTCTCCCAAAGTGGTTAATACTAAATTAAAAAAAAATGAAATTGTTGCTGAAGAAAGTTCTACTGGTATAGTAATGCTAAAGTGGAAAGACAAACGTGACGTGATGATGCTTACGACAAAACATCAAGCAGACACCACTAAAATAAAGAACAGACGCGGTGAAATAGAGAAACCAACTGCTGTCGTTAGTTACAACAGGTGCAAGAGCTACATTGATTTATCAGATCAACTCAAGTCTTACTCTCATTGCCTTAGACGAGGTAATAAGTGGTACCGAAAATTAGCAGTTGAACTGATTTTTGGCTGTGCATTAGTAAATTCCTTTCTAATATATAAGGAGGTAACACACAAAACAATTAAAATAACGGAATACAGAGAGCTGTTAGCCGCAAGGTTATTATTCGGTAAACATCGTGTGGACTACATGGAGAACGAAAAAGCAGATGGTATAGAACAACTAGAACACGTTTTGGTATACCATAAACGAAACCGTTGTGTTGTGTGTTATAAGACCTTAAAAGAATCACATGACAGGAACACTGCAGCGAATACTTGTTCCCGATCAGTTTGGCAATGCAATGGGTGTAAAAAGAATTATTGTATTCCTTGTTTTTTTCAGGAACATAAGATGAACAAGAAATAATATTTTTTTCGTAATTTTACATGTTTTGTTATAATTTACTAATATTCCGATGTTTCATATGCTTATTATAGCTTTCCACTAAAACAGAATTTTTACTATTTACATTTTTTTATTCACCTTACCAAAAATAGGTTCATAAAATCAAAACAAACATCCGGCGCATATCAGCCTCTCGTTAAGACGGCTCTTTTTGTATTTCTGTTTTTCTATTTCTATTTTGTATTTCTGAACCGTTTTGTAATACACGCCGTCTAAGTGAAAGTATACCATGTGGTACACTATTTGTGCCACGCCGTCCAAGGATCAAATCGAGTGTGAGACACGTATTGTCTCATGCCGTACGCAACGTGTTAAGGTCTGCTTGTCATTAGCCTAAATTCAGTACTGAATTTAGTACTAAAATAGACATAGTTATGCAGAATTGATTCATCCAACACTATCATAATTTTGAGATAATTAACTTTAAAGAAAATTTAAAATAACTATGTTTATTATTGTTTATTGCATCTTATGTGCGTATTTTAAAAAATCAGGTAATTTATTTTTTTCGTTAAATAAAAAAAACATTTGGATCATTTCTGCACAATTGTGTTTCTTGTGGTATAAAGCAAATTTTATTATTTGCAGATATGATCCAAAGCGGTGGTTGTCTGTATAACTGTCAAATTATATTTGTTTTTACCAAAGTCTGTACATAAAACAAAGATTTATTTTTGGTAACATATCTTTATATTATAAAAACATTGAAATATTTAAGTTACGAACGAAGAAACATTATTCTGTAGAACTTTCTTCCAGGGGAAAATCTAGTTCATTTCCATACCCATTTATGTTATCGAGAATATTTTTGTTTCCTGTTAACTGTTTTGACAGTCCTTTGGAATAAGATCTAACAACGACTTAACGTATTCTTACCTTGGAGCTGAAATCTCTTTACCATTAGGCCATAGACGCAAAAGATTTTCTGGAGTAAATATTTACGTCAAAAGTTTACTTTTAGAATTTTTTTTTATATCTACTTCCACAAATTCACTATCGAACGAATTTTTCATGAAAATGGAATACGGGTTTTCTTTTTTTTTAATTTATTTGGTCTTAACCCAATTTATGGGCTTCTTATCTGTTAATAATTTTCTATTGACGATAAGTTTTTCAAGTTTATGTGTACTATAGAAATTTTTCGTTGTTCATTCTAGTAACCAAAAATTGGTTTTTTCCTTTGAAACGAACGCATGACATCCATGAACTCTTCTGGTGTATAAATTCGCTGCTGAAACATAAAAGCTGATTCTATTTTGCAAAAATCGGTGTCATTTGGCAAGTAGGAATGACCTGGTTGTAGAAATCTTTGTGAAATTTTCTGTAAACTTGGATGTTTTGACAAAAAGAGTTTCAATAGCAAAACGATTTTAATATTTCTATTTTGCCCCCCACATGAATCGCTCCAAAGTATTAAATGTTTCACATCAGGTTTCAGGTATATTTCCATTTGATTGATTAAACAACTTCCAGTTTATCTTCTCCTTCCATCCATACATAACAGTAACCTTTGTCTTCTGGTCCTAAGTGGATACCACAATTATATACCCATAGTTTTCGTTTATAAAAAACGATGTTTGTAGGTATTCTTAGAAGTGGGAGAGTTTTCTGTAAATCAAATGTGATGCATTCCATTTCCTGGGACATTTGACTTTCTTTTAGATCGTCCCTCATTTTTGCTCTTGCATTTTGCCAAAGTTCAACATGTTTCTGATGTTCGTCAGTTAAATAATTTCTCTCTTCTTCAGTTGCAACGTTTTTTATTTTTGTGTTAAATAAATCACATTTTAAACAAGTATCTTTGTGAAGCGATTTCGTTCGTAAATTAAATTTGTTTAAGTAAATAGATTTTTTAAACAAACGAAACACATTTTCTTACAGGATACTTTTCAACTATCATTGCAGTATACAACTCATACAGTTTTCTTACAGTCAGATTTGGCTGAAGGAATAAGGCATCAGAGCAATTTCCTCTTCTGTAATGTGATGTGTAGACTTCGGCAAATATGCATATTGCATATTTTGCATATTGTGCATATTTTATGCAAATATTTCATATTTAGGCATATTTGTATAAAAGTTTGCATAAAGTGCATAAAAGTTCAGATTTTTATACTGTATTTGAAAATTTTTAAACATACCAATTTATTTCAATTCTTGTATAAAATTTTGTAGTCATTTTAATCAAGAAATGATCTAAGTACGTAATCTTTACAGGTACAAAACATTTACAATTTCAAAGAAGATCAATTTAAGTAGCCCTCAACATTCTTAGAAAGTCTCGGTCACTGAGGCATTCAGTTATTGGATACTCGCTAAGGGTTCGCTCATTTGCATTTTATCATCTAATCCCCAAATCTATCTACAATTTATTGTATCTTAACAGCAGGTAAACGGCTAATAGTTTTGTTCCTAATTTAGGGATTTTCCAAAATCTCCCAGTTTATTGAATTAGGTACCTAAACATTTCTAATTTGATGCTCAGATTTTTAAATCATTTTTGTTTTGATATTCAAAGCGTAAACACTCGTTGTGCGTAACAAAAAGGAAGATTGTGATTTTATAATGCCTAAAACAACCAGTGCTTCAACTTGGATTAAACCTTATAAAGAGCTGTCTATGGATATGGGAAAAATCTACTGTTCAGTCTGTGGCAAAATTTTAAGTATCTAATATTTTTTATTAAATATCTAATATTTCATACATACAGGGTGTTTCCAAATGACACTTACAACGTTTGACTGTAGATACTTCTCGAAAAATTGAACAAAACGATATAGTTAATGAGGGGTCAAACTTATTTACTTTTCGAGATACAGGGTGTTAAAATTAAAAAAAATTAAATTCTTTTAGTTAATAACAACAATAACTTTAAAACCAATAAACGTATTTACTTGAAATTTAGTACTCGTAGGTTGTTTTTAAATGAAAAATAGCTTCCTTTAGTGAGAAAAAATTGTCCAAGGTACAATACAATGGTGTGTATTTAGAAAAATTTTTCACCTTTACTATTTTTTATGAAGTCAGCTATTCTAAAACACAATTATTTTTATTGTAATTGAATTAACAAAAAAAAACTTTTGTTGAATTTTGAAATAAGTTTTATGATGTACTAATGGTTAGTAACAAAAACTAATTTGTGGATTAATACTGCATTTAAAACACTTAGCGAGTGTTTTTTTTTTCCAAACCAGTTATTTGATTAACCAAAAACACCTTGTATATTTTTATATTTTAAAGGTTGGGTTAAAATAAAGGTTTTTATTTTTATTTATATATAGCATGTGAGAAGAAATTTCAGATAGACCAACATGTGAGAACTGCTTCACACATTGCAAAAAAAGGAAAAATAGGAGGAAAACATCAAACTTCAATGGCTAAATGTTTCCAATCTACTTCAAAAAAATAAGATGAGCAAGAAACTTTTAATGAAGACTTGTGTCGCGCATTAGTGTCTGCAAACATACCGCTTTCAAAATTAGCAAATGTAAATTTTAGTTCGTTTCTAAAAAAATATTGCAAACTTAATGTTCCAAGTGATCGGTCTCTAAGAAGAAATAATGTGAACGGGCTATACTCGTCGGTGTTAATTAATATTAAGGAAGAAATTGCAGATAATTATTTTTACATATCTGTAGACGAAACCACTGATTCCTCAGGAAAGTATATTGCTCATTTATTGATTGGTGTTCTTAAAGAAGATACCTTACCAAAATCTCATCTTATTTCATGCCAGCAACTTGAGAAAACAAATGCTTTAACAATTTCGCGTTTTATACAAGAAACATTAGCAACTTTTTTTCTTCCGACAACTATTCCTTCTAATAAATTACTGCTTATTTTATCGGATGCTGTTCCTTATATGGTGAAAGCAGGACAAAATTTAAAAATATTTTTTTTTTTTTTTCATTCCTATTCGAAAAGCCAACGAGTCAACACCTCGGCTTCTTCAAATAGTATTTCTTATAAAAAAAAACTTGTCAGTTAATGTGTTTTGTTATCAAGTAATTATTGAAAGTGAAAAGTTTTTTGTGAAACAACTTGGTATGTAAACTTTATAATTGATACAAACACAATAAATAGGCCAGGCATTGCGCCTGATTTTCATTAAATATTTTGGCATCCAGAATATTTAAAAATGCTTCTTCAACCCACCGCTCCAAGCTACGCAGCTGTTACCACATCAAAAACAACAAAACCTACACCGGCGACCACATCATATCCTAGCAGAAAGCAAGCAATAGTATTAAATGCTCTTCCGGATACAGCTCTTCGATTACATTAAGGCGATCGGTGAAATCGTAACACCAAAGCGTATTACTCACGCTTCCCGCATATTTAACCAACGCATTTGCATCTTTCTTGCTTCTATTTCTGACGTCGATATTCTTCTTAAAAACAATCCCACCGTTTCCGTTAAAAATGAAATTGTCCACAGCCGCAGACTCATTTCCCCAACTAAAAGATTGTTAATATCTAATGTATGTCCATCGATTCCAAATCAACTTATCGAGCAGGCATTAAAAAACGAACTTGGTCTGCAACTAGCCTCACCTGTATCTCAGATTCGTACAGGCTCATCCGATGAAGATTATTCCCATATATTAAGTTTTTGACGGTCTATCTACGTAATACCAGATAAAGACAATTTCGAAATACAAACCTCCGTATTAATACATTTTGAAAACACTTCCTTCCGAATCTTCGTTACATCAGACAAACTAGAATGTTTCCTTTGCCAAAAAGCCGGACATACGGCTGAAACCTGCCAAAACCCACCGGATACCATTACCCACTCCCGTTTCGCCCAAGTACCTAATGAATCCACCAACAATAGCCCCACCGCACCTTCCGGCACCTCTCACACTTCTGACCCAAATTCTGCCTCCGACAATTTATCCAACATCACACCTCTGCCTTTAGATCAACCTCAACCTACACCTCCTACTATCGCCCTCCTGAAAAGAGCCCATTCAACTGACTCAAGCCTCGATTCTCCCCCTGTAATTGCCATTTCAGATCCTACTACTCACACTCCAATAGATCCACATTCCCTCGATGACACCTCCTTCCGGGCCCCCAAATCAGCCCCTAAAAAAAAATCGAAAACCAAAGATACAAAACCATCGGCCACTATCAGCCCGTCTGCCCGCTTAATCATAGAAAATCTTATAGCAGCAAACCCATCATCCTTTTCAATTAACTCGCTACAACTAATTGCTTTCTTGGAAAATTCTTTCGACTGCCATGACCCCTTAGCTGAAGCATACCAATTTACTACGAACATTAACGCCCTTCTTGATGACCTTAAACAAATATACCATAATATCTCTGATAGATCACTTAAAAATCGTATAACTCGCCTACAAAAAAAATTAAGGCTACGATGAATCTAAATGATGTTATTGACACTGTTAGTCTTGCATCTGTTAGCTCTAATGACAGTGACCCATCCTTAAACAAAACCGACCTGCCTTAATTTATAACTTTTATATTCACTATAATTCAATGGAATTGCGACGGATATTATCCGCGCTTAGAACGTCTGCAGCTACTGATATCTCTCCACCACCCCACCTTCATTTGCTTACAGGAAACTAACTTCACGTCAACTAATCTCCATACACTCAAAGATTTTGAAGGGTATCATTACATCAGATCTGTCTGCTCCAGAGCTAGTGGAGGTGCATCTATATTTGCTTCTAAAGACCATTACTCCACTCTTCTTCCTCTGACTACCAATCTCGAAGCCGTCGCCATCACTACTTACTGCCCTAACAAACTTACAATATGCTCTATATACATCCCTCCTGACTACATTCTAAAGGAAGAAGAACTTCTTGATTTAGTATACCAACTCCCCCAACCCTATATAATTGTAGGAGACTTCAACGCCCACAACACTATGTGGGGCTCCTCGCGTACATTCGGACGTGGTAAAGTTGTTGAAAATATTCTTGATTGCACTAGTTCATGTATCCTTAATACGGGATCACACACCCACTTTAACATTGCTTCAGGTGCTTTTTCTGCCATCGATCTAAGCATATGTGATCCCAAATCGGCCCCCAAATTATCCTGGCAAACAGCGGACGACCTTCACGACAGCAACCATTTCCCTATAATTATACGTGACAACACCTATGACCAAGTTTCAGTGAGAAGTTATTGGCGCTTCAACAAGGCTAATTGGCCAGAGTTCTCCAAAAAATCGGAATCCCTAATATGTAAATTACCTAACTCTAATAATATCGATGATTCCATAAAACTATTCTCAGATGCCATAATTAAAGCAGCATTAACTCATATTGGCAAAACTACAATTAGCTCCCGACATAAAGTTGTTCCTTGGTGGAACTCTCAATGTGAACTCGCAATTCGACAATCAAAGACTGCGCTCAATCAATACCGCAAACATAAAAGTCCTGAAAATTTTATTAAGTATAAAAAGCTGAAAGCCAAAGCCAAATACGTTGTCTAACAGAGCAAGAAAACATCCTGGCATAACTATGTATCGTCTTTGAATGATAACACAAATCCCTCCCAAATGTGGAAAAAAATCCGACAAGTTCAGGGACAAAAAACTAACACCAAAATTACCCATTTAATCTCTAACAGCACTTCTTCTAGCAACAGCCAAATTATTTGCAATACCCTGGCTAATACATTTGAGGAACAATTTCACAACAAACTCAAACCCCTAATTTCATCCTCTACACAAGAACCGCTCTCCTACAACCTCACTTCACAGCACTTACAAGATATCGACAATATTAATTCTCCTTTCTCACTTTCTGAACTTACATGTGCTTTATCCTCATGCAAAAATACCTCTGCCGGCCCTGATGATATCCCTTATATTTTTCTTAAAAACCTACCCAACCGCTGCCTCACTTTCCTGTTAGACATATATAACTCTATCTGGTCTTCTCAAATATTTCCTACTCAATGGAACACATCCGTAATTATACCTGTCCTAAAACATGGCCAAACACCAATCTTTCCTCAGTCCTATAGACCGATTTCTCTCACTTGCACCATGTGCAAATTAATGGAAAAGATGATAAACAGACGTCTTTTATGGTTTATTGACAAACACCAAATTTTACCTAAAGAACAATCCGGTTTTCGCCGACATCGTTCCACAAGCGATAACCTCGTCCTCCTTCATACCCACATCGCCGGAGCTATTAATAACAGTCAAGAAGTGATTGCCTGCATTTTTGATATTGAAGCTGCCTTCGATAAAATACATAGACAGGTTATTCTCGATAAACTATTATTATATGGCCTTAATGGTAATATTTTTAAATTCATCAAGCACTTTCTTAGCTCTAGATCTTTCAGAGTCTCTGTAAATGATTGTATATCATCACCACACATCCAACAAGACGGAGTCCCTCAGGGCTCTGTATTAAGCCCCACATTGTTTATTTTATCAATTAACCATATATGCCACAGTCTTTCCTCCCCAGTCAAATTTACTTCATATGCTGATGACCTTGTAATTTATTGCCATGGTGTTGCGACCACTACTACTTGCAAACTTCTCCAAACATCTGTGGACTTATTACAAAATAGATTGACTGCCATCGGCCTGTCCCTCTCATCTACAAAATCACAACTCATTAAATTTACCAGAAAAACACTCTCCACTGCCCCTAAAATCTTAGTGAATAACCACCCTCTCCCAGTCGTTGATCACCGCAAAATTCTAGGACTAATATTCGACTCCCGACTTTCTTGGAAACTACATATTCAGGAAACTAGAGCAGAGTGCCTAAAACGTTTAAATATTATCAAAACACTTTCCCACTACCAATGGGGCGCTAACGAATGTACACTATTAAAAGTATATAGGTCTCTCATTCGCTCTAAACTCGATTACGGCAGCTTTATATAAATGTCAGCATCCAAAACATCTTTACAAACCCTTAATTCTGTGCATAATACTGCTATCCGCCTCTGTTTAGGAGATTTTCGTAGCAGTCCAGCTGAGAGCCTCTACCGCGAAGCCAACGAACCTCCTCTTTGGCTTAGGCGCCAATATCTCCTCCTTTCTTACGCTGCCTCTACTTCAGCTAACCTTTCTAATCCAGTACACACACTGCTGACATTACCCAACTATACTAGTACTCACCCTCCTGCTCCACGCATACACACTTTCGCCCTCTTACTTCCAACTTTAATACCACATATAAATTTATCCCTAACTAACCCTCTCCCGATCCCGCAGAACTCTTTTT
The DNA here is from genome assembly GCF_040954645.1 of Diabrotica undecimpunctata. Classification (NCBI taxonomy): domain Eukaryota; kingdom Metazoa; phylum Arthropoda; class Insecta; order Coleoptera; family Chrysomelidae; genus Diabrotica; species Diabrotica undecimpunctata. The sequence continues at coordinate 233,790 of NW_027311927.1, read as the reverse complement.
GGACCAAAACTTTACCGAAATTTAATGTGTCACTTACTAAGTTTAGTAAGGCAGAAACCAACCAGGATTTGATTAGGAAATCCTTACTAGAAATTCTTAATTTTAAGAAATTCGATCGGGTACTCTACACTGACGCATCAAAGAGCGAAACGGGGGTTGGTTGTGCGGTTACCACTACGGAAACACTACCACAGCGTTCACACTGGTGAACTGTATGCTATTTACCAAGCCTTCAAACTCTGTACAGCACCCAATCAACATATTGCCATCTGTACAGACTCCCTTGCCTCTATCCAGTCCATCAATAATCTATTTACTAATCACCCTCTTGTAGAAAAAATCCATGATATTTACCAAAATCTTATCATCCACGACATCCATATCACTATCATATGGATTCCCTCCCACATCGGGATTATGGGTAACGACAACGCCGATCGCTTTGCCAAAGAAGCTGCTGTATCCAATTGTACACCACGTAATATACAAATTGCCAGTGACCTAAAAACTAGTATAAAGAAACTCGTACGAAATTACTGGCAGAATCATTGGAACCAATCCACTACATTTTTACACCAAATAGATCAGACGATTGAGCGGTTCGTTATCCCTGGTATAACTAGAAATGAGATGGTTGTTGCTAGAAGATTGCGTATTGGTCACACCAGATGTACACATGGTCACCTAATGAATTCTGCACCTAAGCCAATCTGTCACTATTGCCCATCTCCACTAAGCGTTCTACACATCCTTGTGGACTGCCCTCACTACAATAAACGACGCCAAGAACTGGGCATGGAAGGCGACATCAAAGATATATTATCGAACCAGAGCCAAGTCATCACAGCTATCCAGTTCCTGAAGCTAGAAAACTTATTAAATAGTATATAACTATAGTATATAATATGTAATTGTACCTTTATAATTGTATCCACGGTGCCTCGTGCTAATGGCCGAAGCTGTCACAAGCACGTTAAATTAAATAAAAAAAAAAAAAAAAAAATATTTTTCCCAGATTTAATACATGTTACTTGTGTAGCGCATGGATTAAACAGAGTTGCAGAGGAAATACGAAAAAAGTTTCCTCTTGTAAATACCATGATATCCAGTGTCAAAAAAGTATTTCTTAAATCTCCTATAAGAATTCAACTTTATAAAGAAATGCTACCTAACATTCCTCTTCCACCACAACCTATTTTAACGCGATGGGGAACATGGTTAGAAGCAGCTAATTTTTATGCAGATCATTTTGTTAAAATAAAGAACATAATTGATACGTTAACAGATGAAAGTTCCCAATCTCTTTTGGTTTCTAAACAAACTTTTCAGAGTAACTTGCTTCAACAAGAACTTTCATTTATAAAATCAAATTTTAGTTTTGTTCAAAAAACAATTACTCAGTTAGAATCACCAAAACTGTCATTGTTCGAAAGTACAGCATTAATAAAAGAATTTGCGTCATGTTGTCGGAACGTTAGAGGTAATATTGGAAAAGATATTTTAAAAAAAATTGAAGCTACTATGGAAAAAAATAAAGGTTACCATATTCTTTCTGAAGTAGTCAGTGTTCTAGCTGGAAATATTTCGGAAACAATTAATTTAGAACCAAATGTTTTGGTTAGTTTGAAAAATGCTCCCGTTACATCAGTTGATGTTGAACGAAGTTTTTCCATATATAAATATATGTACTCAGACAGAAGCCACAAGTTTTTGTTAGAAAATTTTGAACACCACTTGATCATTTATTGTTACCATAATTCTAAATAAGTTTATTCATACTTAAAAATGATGTAGTTACTTAAAATAAATGTAAATCTTAATGAATAGTCGGAAATATTTAGTTATGTACACTTTTTTTTTTAAATAAAATTGTTACTATTTTACGATTTTTTTATTTATTTGTATGCATATTTTGTAAAATATTTGCATATTTTCGGGTAAACATGTGCATATTTATGCGCATATTTTCTACATTTTTATTTGCATATTTGCCGAAGTCTAGTGATGTGTAAGTTGGAATTGACTTTAGATGACGTATTACAAGTTTGAGGTCTTCAGAAGGAGTTTTATTCCAACCTCCCTGCTTTTGTCCTCTTTGATCAACAATGCTATCAGAGCGAGCCATTTTTTTTAAAGATGCGGTATTTTTTTGGAGAGAAATACCTTCACTTTTTGGGGATATGTTTTTACGAACATATCACAGCACAACAGAGAAAGAAACGAAAGACAACAAAGAACAAACAAACTAGACCTGGAAAAACTGAAGACTCAGGAATGTAGAGAGAAGTTCGAGCAAGAAGTCACAAATGAGCTAAGGACACAAGAACTGCACTCCATAGAGAGCAAATGGAATAATATCAAAACAGCAGTGCTGACAGCAGCAGCGTCCACCGTGGGAAACAAGAAAAAGAAGAGAAGAGGAACATGGTTTGATGACGAGTGCAGGCAAGCGATAGAAGAAAGAAACGAAGCGCACAAAATGTACATAACAAGAAGAACACGGGAAAGACGAACATCATTTGAAGTCGCAAGACGAAAAGCAGACAAGATATGCAGAAACAAAAAGAGCGCCTATGAAAATGGACAAATAGAAGAAATGGAACAAAATTTCAAAAAAAACGAGACTAGAGGAGCTTACGAATACCTAAAAAAGATAAAAAGTGGATATAAACCTCAAACAAGTCTATGCAAAGATGAAAGTGGGCAAATAATCAGTGACCAACAGAAAGTCACAGAAACCTGGAAGCATTATTTTCAGACCCTACTTGGAACACAAGTAGATATGGAAGATGAAATGGGTACGAACCATGTAGAAGAGAACGAAGTTGAAGTAGAAGCTCCAACCATAGAGGAAGTTCTCGAAGCTATTAAGGCCCAGAAAAACAATAAAGCCCCGGGAGTTGACGAGATTCCAGCAGAACTGTATAAGGTAGGTGGCAACCACCTATCAAGTCATATCCACGCGCTTATCAAAGAAATATGGCAAGAAGAGAAAATACCCGACGAATGGAAGAAAAGTATAGTATGCCCAATCTATAAAAAAGGAGACAAACTCCAGTGCAAAAACTACCGTGGAATTTCTCTACTATGTACAGCGTATAAAGTCCTCACGTATATTATAAACCAGCGACTCCAACCACTAGCAGAAAATATTATTGTAGAATATCAGACGGGCTTCAGACGGGGAAGATCGACAATGGATCAAATATTTACAGTCAAGCAGGTCTTGAGCAAATCGTGGGAACACGACATTGATGTTCACAACGTGTTTGTAGACTTCAAACAGGCATACGATTCAGTCAAAAGGGACAGACTATACTATATATTGGCAGAATTAGCAATACCACATAAGCTGATTAGACTCATTAAAGCCACAATGGATGAAACTCAGGCATGTGTACGAATACAAAACAACCGGACAGACTTTTTCAAAATCTCGCAGGGACTAAAGCAGGGAGATGGGCTGGCACCAACATTGTTTAACCTGGCACTGGAGTATGCGGTTAGGCAAATGCAAACTGGACGAGAAAACCTACTGACCAATAAAACGGTTCAACTGGCTGCCTACGCCGATGATATTAATATTATGAGTAGAACATCAACAGGAGCACAGGAAGCATACGCAGAGTTAAAAACACAAACGAAAAGGCTAGGTCTGGAAATTAACACAGAAAAAACAAAGATAATGGTACAGACGAGAAGAAATATAATCCCACAAAACATTAAGCATGAATATGACATTGAAACGGTTGGAAAGTTTACATACCTGGGAGTAGAAATATATGCCGATGGAGCAGAGGATGGAGAAATACGAAAAAGGATAACGCAGGCAAACAAAGCTTATTTCGCCCTCTCCCATATATTTCGGTCTAAAAGTGTCCACCGAAATACAAAGATGAGAATCTATAAAACTTTAATTCGGCCAATAGCATGTTATGGCAGCGAAGCATGGGTCCTGAAAGAAACATCCAAAAACAAACTCGACACATTCGAAAGAAAAGTACTGAGGAGAATACTAGGACCTGTGAGGGAAAACGGAATCTTCAGAATTCGATATAACAACGAGCTCTATCAACTGTATAAGGAAACATCCCTGTCAGACTTCATTAGAATACAAAGATTGCAATGGGCCGGACATGTGATACGAATGGGAGAGGATAGGCTACCAAAACGAGCACTGAACGCCAGAATGCAGGGAAAGAGACCAGTTGGAAAGCCAAGAAAGCGCTGGGAAGACACAGTAAGCAGCGACGCACAAGCACTTTTAGGAGTCCGTGTATGGAGAAGAGCAGCCACAGACAGACAAGGGTGGAGGCAAAAAATAAAGGAGGCCAAGGCTCATTTTGGGCTGTAGTGCCGTAGAAGATAGATAGATAGATCACGGCACACTATTTTTCCTCCTAAAGTATAGGTACGACAAAAATTTTTAATTTTTCTTTGTAAGCCTTCGTTTAATATGGTATAAGATCTTTTCTTTGTGTTTTGTTTTACACAAGCAATTATATACATTGTCTGAGCATTGTATGTACCTAACTCGTGATATTTATTAAATTTCAATTCCCTAGTTTCTTTGGAAATTTGTTGGCATTTTTTTAAACATTTACAATTATATTCAACAAATACTTTAGGTAATACCTTCATGTGCTTTATGTTTGTGTATGGCAAATTTTTATATTTCCTTAATTTTCTTTCAGATCGGTTGTGTTCTCCAAATTTTATTTTTCTACCCCTCTTAGGTCGTCCTGTAGATTCAGTTTCCAATGGCCTGGTCTCTTCTATCTTCCAAGGTAAGAAATAATATTATTTATTTCGAAATCTTTGTCTTCATAATCAGGATCGGCAACATCTTCGCCGCTGTCAATTATTACATTATGACTTTCATTGATTCTAACATCTCTATCTTTGCTAATAACTATAAGACTTTCTTCCATCAGGGCTCTGATTACATACTCGTATATAATTTTTCTAGAAAAAGAAATGTCCAGTTAATATATTTATTAAAATTTTAAGAGGATCATCTGTCGCGAGTTTAATGCTTTTTCTCTATTTAAAAAGTGCACAACGTCGTTAAAGAAGTTTTCAGCTCAAAAATTTATAAATCATTATTTTATAGTAATTACTGTTAGATCTGGCAACATTAAAAATCTTAAATCGTTTGGTGTCAATGTAAAACTCTAAACTTTTAAAAAGTGAACATTTTTTTAAAGAACTATATGCATATCTTAAATACCTATGGTCTTCTAATGAAATTAACGCATTCATTTTTATTTTTAATTTAAAAGAGATTACCTTCATTTTGTAGGTTAGGTGGTACTTAAATTTTTTCCATTTTTGCATGGATGGCCTTTGTCATATTCATGATTTCATCGAGTCTGTTCACTTTCACTAAGTTGATACTTTTTATTAATAATCCAAAAAGGTAATAATAGAATTCGTTAAATGTTAAAAAAAAGCAATACGCTATCCACTTTACTATCACAAGTAGCACCTTGGACAGATCTTTGCTGGCGTTGCGTTGTTGCCGCTTGGGTTTCTTTGTTATACTGCTGTATTATGGAATGTAACACCTCTGCATTTATAATGACCAAAGAAAATTGCGAGAATAGCATTGATTGATTCAAGCGTTTTGTATCATTACAGTGTTAAATACATTAGTGTTATTGGCTTTATTAAATTTTGTGAAAATGATTCGGGCCATTCGGATCATTTTGGTTTAAAAAATAAAGCCTCGTTTTAAAATTATTTTTAAAACGTAATAATGATTCATGTGTCTTGGTTCATTTTTGTAAATTACTCTTAAAAATATTTAAAGATTCAAGTAGCATGAATCATTACTGCACAATCGATTAAAGCTAAAAGAGCGGTTGGACATTTTACTATTATTACTGTTGTCTTGCATAGAAAAGGTTGGATCATTTCAGCATAATTTAGTTCCGAATTTTACCCATGTAAAGTTGTGTCTAACTCATATTTTAAGAAATTGTGGAATGGATCACTTATGCATAACTACGTCCAAATATTGTATCTACAAATTAAATGCGCGCGCGATTCAGTACTAAAAATTAAAACATGTTTTAATTTCTTATACTAAAAAGGATGAAATATTAACTAAAAGTGAAGTTATTCTCAACTAGTCGTAATAATTGTTTAAACAAATGATTCATTCGTAAAAAGTCAACATATTTAACCCTTAAGTATTATTAACATCTTAAATCAATGGCGTAAACACTAATTAACCGCCTCACAGACGGGTTTGACATTTTAGTGGATATTTTATTTTGTTAAATATTTTAATGCAAAAAAATATTGCGATGACTTACTGAAAGTATTATTTATTTAAAAAACACAATAATTAATATAGTTTATCTGTAATTATTAAAATAAAAAACATTATAACAAGAATGGATCGATTTTTTGTGTACATTTTTACGCCTGAAAAAAGTGTGATAAAAATAAAACAAATTAAAGAATCTTGATAAAAATTTATAATCGGGTTAAGCAACGAGTACGAAACATTAAAATAGTAAGATTTTTAAAAACTGTTAGGACAAAAAAAAACGTGTAGCGCACTCCAAACAAATCTTTTTCGCACATTCCAATCAAATTGGTTTTTGACAATTAAAGCATACATAAGCTGTTCTTCTTTTCTTTTTATTGTGACAGTAAGAACAGTCCTTTTTTTTCTAATTTTTCAACTCTTACTTCTTTACGCCGTTGAGGTTCATCTATACCCAGTATCTCGCATATGCTCAACTTTCAACTCAAAAGAACTTTCTAATCTTCTGTTTATCTGAGGTTGGATAAGTTGAAATGCCAGTTTTTCAATAAAATTGGGCCTTTCTAAATGAGTATTATAAGAGTAAGATAAGGTTTGACACAACCGTCTTATACAGTTACTTATAGATAAACACATTGACAATAAAGACTTAAAAATAATAACTCATCTCTGCTTTAACCAAACAGCAAAAGTCAGGGTAGGCAAAGAACTTTCGGAGGAAGTAGAGATAAAAAGAGGCGTAAGGCAAGGTTGCATACTCTCCCCCTTATTGCTCAATCTTTATTTGGGAGAAATAATTAAAAAATCACTCGAAAATGTATCAATTAAAATAAAAGTCAACGGCAGACCCATCAATAATATCAGATATGCCGATGATAATATACTAATTGCAGAAAATATACAAGATCTACAAACACTTTTAGATAATGTAGTAAATGCTAGTGAGGAAAGCGGACTAACGCTTAATGCTAATAAAACAAAATTTATGACAATTTCCAAAACACAACAACAAGACATTTTAAACATAAGAGGGGTTCCAATAGAAAAAGCAAAAAAATACAGATATGTTGGTACAATTATTAATGGAAATAACGAGTATACAGAAGAAATAAAAATAAGAATTGGACAAGCCAGAGCAACATTTTATAAGATGAGAAAAGTATTTGGCAGTAGAGACTTTAGTTTGCAACTCAAAATAAGAATATTACGTTCATATGTGTTTTCGTTGCTGCTGTATGGGGTGGAGACCTGGACGATAAAGAAAGAGGTGAGCGATCGACTTCGAGGTTAAGCATTCGAGATGTGGACCTACCGAAGAATATTAAAAATAAGTTGGGTAGACCGAATAACAAATGTTGAAGTCCTCAGAAAGATGACAAAAGGAAATGGAAATCATGAATACCATTAAGATAAGAAAGTTACAATATCTCGGCCACGTTATGAGAGGGGATAATTATGTGTTGCTACAAACCATAATGCAGGGAAAAATACAGGGAAAACGAAGTATTGGAAGAAGACGCATCTCCTGGCTCAACAATCTGAGAAAGTGGTATAATTGCAGTTCCGTCGACACTTGTTCAGAGCTGCAATCTCAAAAGTAAAATAGCTGTGATGATTACCAACCTCCTTAGAGGAGACGGTACCTAACGAAGAAAAAGAAGAAATGAGTATTATTTTTAAAAGATTCATAAAGAATATAAACATTTACTGTACTTACATCAAACATTCTGAAAAATATTATCATAGGCCAACGGTGAGTTCGACGACTGCTTGTAAATTTGGCACATTTTTCGTCCATTGAATCGACACCACCCTTTTTTGAATTATAATCCACTATTATGTGTGATTTTGTTAGTGTCTGTATCCTCAGTGGCTGCGTGATGAGATGATGATACCAAAATTACGGCTTTATTTTTATGTTGATGTAAGGTTAAATGCTCGAATAAATGAACTTTGATAAAATAAAAGGCAGATACCGAGCACAGTTTTATTAATTAAATCTTGTCCAAGTACTTTCGCTCTAGAGCATCTTCAGGGGCATTTCATCAATTTTGTTTCCTATCCAACAATTAAAGAATGTCATAAACATAAAATTGTACATCACACTAACCTACACAAGGACAAACACTTTTTTTCTTAATTGCTAGCATCATTATTATAATTAAAGCTACTGCACCTAATTGTCGCTTCTTTTTCATAATCATTATTTACCTGTGTGTTTTTTTTACTCTAATCATAAAACAAACTTCTTTGTTAGATGATCAATATTAATACAAAATAGGTAGAATGTATGCCTAGAAGACAGTTACAAACACAAACACACATTTTTCATATTAAATCGACTTGCGCAACTAACTAAGATATAACTAACTAAGCATAGTGGCAAGAGGACCTTATAAAGAAATTTTTGCGATTGGCACTGTAGATCTTATAATTTCGGTTAACTTGATTTATAGAAAATAGACCACATATAACATTTGAGTATTCTCGTTTGAGTAGTTAGGTTTCTGCTGGTAAATGCGGGTTTCCATTTACGGAATGCTCCGCGTGCCTATATGATTCTAGCTTTTACTACTTAGTCGTATGTAATTTCATTCTTTAGTCAACTTCCCAGATATATAACTAATTAAGCTTAAAAACTTATTCCATAGTAGAAGCTGGCATTTTTATTAGTGTTACTAAGTACATTTGATAAACCAAAAATTTTAACTTAATTGCTCGGAAAGCATTTTAAAATAAAATATGAGCCGTTAAAAAGATAAATAAATAACTTTTAATATAACACACGATACCACTTTCTATTTAAGTGAAGATAAAGGCCACCCCTGTTTAGCGTATTTCATTAAAAATAATTATTAACGGCTTAGAGCGTTGTTTATTTTTTTTGCATAAATAAAAAGAAAATCTTGATGGTAGATTTTAGTGGAGTACCATATATATTTTTGTTACAACGTCCATGTGTATTAGTAGTAAAACCCAATAAATTATACGACTTACCATTCAGCAGATAATTTGTGTAATAAACAAATAAGTTACACCTAACCAACTTTCCATTTTCAAATAAAACAATATATGGCTACTTACTTCCATAAAATTAAAGTTCTGTTGCATGTAAAACAAAGTAAGCCCACATATATTATTATGCCGGACAACAATATATTTCTACTACTGCATACCATATTCAGTAAAAAGGTGATAAGTGTCTTTAATACATTTTACGTGTATGACTTATTAAAATTTCTCTTTCATATCGACTAGTAAAAACCTTTAAGTACACCTACTTTATTCTACCTGAAAACGAGTTAAAATTTAGAAATGATTACTAAGCTAAAACCATAAATGATCTTAATGGTGTTAAGTTAAAAGATTATGCTAAAATTAAGCATACTATTAAATAAAATTGCTTGTCTTCTATATTTGTGACTAGGAAGAAAGTTTTGAAATACTTTGTTAATAGGTATTAATTAGTTACTTGTTGTGCAATATCTTGTGTTTTTTAGATTTCTTTGAAACTGAAGACAGCAGTTCAATTCTTGATGATTCTCAGAACAATAGTCTCAATGATGGAATCCATTTTTGATAGTGACTTTACAGATGTAGACCCCACATATCAACCCACATATCAGCAGAGGGATCACTCTCTCTAGGAAGTCTATACGAATTACAAACAGCTGACCTTGATAGCCTAAATGATGACAAAGAACCACCCACGAACAATTTAGTTTCAACCAAAATAGCTAGTTGGATATTAAATCTACTGCTTGACGTATGAATGAAAGTATGAAAAGACGTACGTCCACTAAAACGTTGGAGAAAAGCTAACTCCAAAGAATGGGTAATAAATGTCGCAAAAAGGAGGCGTGCTAAGGGTTTGCCTTACGAGATAAAAAAAAAAGAATAGACCAGCAAAATTGCCAAAACCAGTTAATTGTTCAGAGTGCGTTTACAAAAATGTGCCAGGTATTTCAGCGAAGATTACAAACAAAAACTCTCTCGTGATTATTGGAAGTTAGAATATATATGCCAAAAAAATTTTCTTATTGCACGTATTAAAATTGAGCCACCAAAGAGAGTCGTTACAGTTTGTCGAAGTTTAAAAAAACCACCTGCATTTTCCAAAAAGTGTTACTTTTCTTTAAATGGTATTAAATAATAGATACGGATAAAAGAGGCAAGCATACACTGCCAAATAAAACAAGCAGTGGAACCCGAAAAATCGTGAAGGATCATATTGAGTCTTTTCCATGGGCCTACATTATATTCGCCAAAGTTCAAAGGTAGGTATTTGGACAAAAATTTAAGTATAACAAAAATTTACCAAATTTATATAAATAAATGACTGTGTACAGAAGAAACTGGAAGCGAAATTACATATCGAAGAATATTTTCTAACGGCTATAGTTTAAGCTTTTTTGTTCCTAAAAAAGATCAATGTTTAGTTTGTAATAAATATGATAGGTGATATTGTAATTCAACTGACAAATCGGATTTAGAAGACAGTTATAGAGAACATCAGAAAAGAAAAGAAGTATGTAATCTTGAAAAACAAAATAATAAGAAAAAATCTAATGAACAACGGGATTTTGTTTCAATTACTTTCTATCTACAGGCCGTACTACAGATTCCAAGCAGATTGACTGGACAACTATATTATTCTCAAAAATTATGCGTCTACAATTTGTGTATATGGAGACTGACAACGGGAACTGAACGAGTTAAGTTCTGTGTGTGAAGTGCCGAAATTTTGTCAATATTTTCGGATATAAACAATACTGTTTATGTATATGTCTAAAATTTGAACCATATAGTTGATGGAACACAGTGAATCGTGAAATGATGTTATAACTGACTCAAAGTGAGTTGTACATTAGTTAATTTACTTTATATTATCTTGAAAACATAACCAACAAAGACACTAGTTCTGTCAATTGTAATAAATATTGTTCTGTGATACTAGCATATTAGAATAGTCGCTAACTTCCTGGTTCGTATAGGCAACCAGTTTTACGGCATGCCGTATTTAAAGTTGCCTATAGCAAACACAACCCACAAATATTAGCGACCAAACTATTATCGCTTCTGACTACAGGGGCGAGATGAAATCTAATATAAGTTCCCCAACGGCAAATAACAGTAATACAACTGAAAGTAATAGCCCTCCAGTTTCATATGTTGCTGCTGCCAGATCTATACCTAAAACTACGTACCCAACAAAAGAGCAAGCTATAGTGTTCCATATAACTGATAACAATCTTAAATTATTTGACTACGTCAAATCAATTGGAAATATTATTGGGCCGAAAAACATCAGCTTCGCTTCCAGAATCTCGAACAACCGATTGTGCATTTACCTAAATAATATAGAATGTGTGGACCTATTACTCACAAATAATTCTGTTGTTCGCGTAGGAGACGTAGACCATAATATTAGAAGACTAGTTATACCAGCTAAACGTCTAGTTTTATCAAATACATGTCCATCTATTCCACATGAGCTTATCGAGTCAGCACTCAAAGATTATGGCCTAGAGATTGCTTCACCCATCTCGTTCCCAAGGGCAGGAATTCCAGACGACGAATATAACCATATTCTTTCCTTCCGTAGACAAGTCTATATAGTTCCACCGAATGATAACTACGAGATCCAAACCTCATTGGTCATTTTATTTGAAGGTAATGCACATCGCATATTTTTGTCCACCGATAAAATGCTCTGTTTTCTATGCAAACAATCTGGACATGTAGCTAACAATTGCCCAAACACAAATGTCCCTTCAGTTTCTACAGAGAATCCATCAACAACTGAAGAAATACCATCCTCACCTGTCCCTCGAATGAAGAGAGCCTTTTCGAATTCAACAGATTCCAACGTAATCAACGTGTCAGAAACACAAAAAGAAATTTCACCTGCAATGCCACCTTCTTATCAAGATACAAACAGAACACCAATGAAACAAGCTAGGAAGAAGTTAAAAAAAGATTCGTCTGATAGTTCCAAAATCACGGATGCCTCAAAAGAAGCAATAAAAGACTGTTTTAGTAAGTCGTCACAGTCTCTTTTCACCTCTGTAGACAATTTCATAAGTTTTCTTGAAAATAGTTACGGTAGTAGCAATCTATTATCTGAAGCCCAACAGTTTACACATGACATCAAATCATTACTCTCTGACATGTATAATGTTTATCCTTTTCTAACAGATAGGTCACTAAAATACAGATTTACACGAATATCAAAAAAACTTAAACAAGATTTTCAGTCTGACACAGCAGACACAGTGAGCATAAATTCCATATCATCACTGGAACCTCCGGATGAGGAATATCTCTCAGATACCTCCCAACACCCAAAAATCCTCTTTGTAATAAATTTCAATCTAATTCAATGGAATTGTGATGGGTTTTACCCTAGACTTAAACACCTTCAAAAGTTAATCGTTGATACTACTGCCGACATAGTATGTTTACAAGAAACAAATTTCAAATCTGACCACAAAAGACTTCTAAATGGTTTTGTAGGATATCATTTCTTGAGAACTGACTATCTTAGAGCTAGCGGTGGAACATCCATATTCATATCCAATGATCTCTACTTCACACATCTTCCCATTTGCACAAACCTAGAAGCTATCGCCATTAACATTTGGTGTCCAAACAAAATTTCAGTTTGTAGTATTTATATTCCTCCAAATTATAGTTTATCCGAAGCTGATTTAGTGGACCTCATATACCAACTTCCTTCACCTTTCCTTCTTGTTGGAGATTTCAATGCCCACAATACATTGTGGGGTTCTGAAAAAACCTTCGGCCGAAGAAAGACTGTCGAAAATGTATTAAATATTACCGATACTTGTATGATGAATAATCATTCTAAAACTCATTTTAATATTGCTACTGGTACATTTTCCTCAATAGATTTAAGTTTGTGCCACCCAAAAATATATCCTAACCTCACATGGAAACCAGCTGACTATCTTTATGACAGTAATCATTATCCTATTTTAATATCTGAAATATCTGCAAAACATTTCGACCCCTTTAAAAAATGGAACATTTCTAATGCCAATTGGGATGGCTTTCGATTATATACTGAAAGCAAATTAAATCAGCTGCAGTTATCAGAAGATGCAAATGAAAATATTGGCGCTTTCAATAACTGTATAATCTCCGCTGCTAAAGCAAATATCGGACAAATAGCAATTTTTTCGTCTCGTAAAACAACACCTTGGTGGAATGAAAGATGCTCTCTGGCTTTACAACAAAGTAAGGCAGCATTAAACAAATACCACAGAGACAGTACTAAAGAAAATTTAATTACCTTAAAAAATCTGAGAGCCAAATCTAAGTATATAATTAAACAAAGCAAAAAAGACTTTTGTAAAAAACACGTCTCATTCATAAATACTTATACTCCTTCTAGCAAAATTTGGAAAAAAATTAAACACATGACAGGAAAGAAAACGTATTCAAAAATTTCTGCCATACTTACTCAAAACAGCACAGTCACTTGTAGTCAACAAATTGTTAACATTTTGGGTGAAACTTTTCATAAGAAAGCAACTAATAGACTTACTTCAAATTGGCAGCTTCCCATGTCTACTAATCTAAACTCCAGTTTATCTGATAGCAGAAAATCCCATCAAATTTTTCTAAATATGCCGTTTACATTACAAGAATTATCAGACACATTGTTCTGTTGCAAAAATTCAGCTGCAGGTCCAGATAACATTCCTTTTATCTTTATTAAAAATCTTTCAAGGCCTAGCCTAGCTAAACTGCTGGAAATTTACAATTTAATATGGACCAAAAAATCATTTCCAAATTTGTGGCAAATATCCATAATAATTCCTGTTAAAAAACAAGGCAAACCTTCAACTGATCTAAATTCCTACAGACCAATTTCTCTTACATGTACAATGTGCAAACTTATGGAGAAAATGATCAATAAAAGACTCCTGTGGTTTCTAGAAAAATATAAAATAATAAATTTGGCACAATCAGGTTTTAGATCACACCGAAGTACAGCAGACAATCTAGCAATCCTCCAAACATCAATCATTAACGTCTTTTAATGCAAACAAGACCTAATAGCTGTTTCGTTTGATATCGAAAAAGCATTCGATACTCTGTATACCCCTCTTGTTATAGCTAAACTCGAGGAGTACGGTATATCTGGAAATATATCTTCATTTATTAATCAATTTCTAACAAATAGAACCTTTAACGTAAGAGAAAATGGCAAAATCTCTAGGACTTTCAAACAAACTGATGGCGTTCCCCAAGGGTCGGTATTGAGTCCTACACTCCTTATTCTTGTTTTAAGCGATATATGTAATAAAATTGAGCTTCCGGTCAAGTTTGCACTCTACGCAGATGATTTAATAATTTTCTGCCGAGGCAAAGAAACTGTTGCCACTTGCAAACTACTTCAGAATGCTACTGACCAATTGCTTGAATGGACTTCAGTAAGTGAATTTAACTTTTCTGTTGAAAAGATAAAAATCATTAAGTTTTCTCGCAGGACAGCCAGTACTATAATTCCTAAAATTACCATTAATGGTACTTGTCCACCTACAGTAAAGAGTATGCGGATTTTAGGACTCACATTCGTCAGTAAACTTAATTGGAAATGCCATTTAAAAGATCTCAAAACTAAGTGCATGACAAATCTTAACTTATTAAAAACTCTGTCTAATCATCATTGGGGTGCGGACGAAGACTCCTTGCTTCAGATATATAGATGTCTTATTCATTCTAAAATAGACTACTGCAGTTTCATTTATATGTCAGCTAGCCCATCAGATTTAAAACTTCTTAATTCTGTACACAACACTGCACTCCGAATATGCCTTGGAGCCTTTAGGTCGAGCCCTGCAAAGAGTTTATACAGAGAAGCTAATGAACTTCCCCTCTGGCTACGTCGCCGGCAACTCCTTTTAAAATATTCGTCTCGAATCTCAGCTAATACCGAAATCCCAGCTTATAAATTATTAAGTAATGAACTTTTAAACTCTCATTCTCCTATTAAACTTCAGTATATGCCACAGTATCTCTCACCACATCTGAATAATATCGATCTTTCAGTCACAACTCCAATATTAATATCACCTAAACCTCCCTGGAATAAATCGATAGCAGATTTTAATCTCTCGTTAACTAATTATGATAAGCATCAGAAAAATCCTTAATTTCTAAGGCAAACCTTTAAAGAATTAATTGCTAACAACAGATTTGACCGAATTTTATACACAGATGCTTCTAAGAGTCCTACAGCTGTTGGATGTGCTGTAACTTCAAACACCGATTTAATCACATCTTGTAATCTTCCGCTCTTCTGCTGCATACATACTGCTGAATTATTCTCTATTCTCCAAGCTACAAACTTATTATCTCCAAAATATAAAAAAGTAGCAATATGTACAGACTCTTTAGCGTCTATCTATTCTCTCAAAAGTATGTACACGGTACATCCTTTGGTTCAAACTATTCAAAACTCTTTCGATAGTTTAATCTCAATAGGAGTATCCATAACCATGATCTGGATTCCGTCTCATGTAGGAAACCCAGGTAACGAACTAGCCGACCTCTTTGCAAAACAAGCCTCGTCTTCTAATATGGAGACTGAAAACATACAACTTCATACAGATTTACAGTCGCATTTTAAAAATATCATCCAAATGTCTTGGCAAGATCACTGGAATAAAATCCCTTCCAAGCTTCGTGACATCCATCCCAGCGTTAAAAAGCTTGAGTTTTCTTCCATGACACTAAAAAACAAAATCTTAATTCGCCAACTTAGAATCGGCCATACAAGACTAAATCATAAACATTTAATGACTTCCCAAGATCCACCTACATGCACACACTGTGGTAATATTCTATCTGTTAAACATATTCTCGTAGACTGTCCCCACTTTAACAACGAAAGAAAAAATAATCTTTTGGGTCAAAACCTACAAAATATTCTCAGTTCGCCAGATCAATTCCAAAACCTTATTAATTTCCTCTATGAAACCAAGCTTTACCAGGATATTTAGAAGAAGAAACGTAGTTTAGAATTTGATAATTAATAATTGTACTAATATTTAATGTATTTCTTTATTAATTGTAATGTTACTGTATATTCTTGTAATGTAATATAATAGAATTGTACCTGTGTCAGTGTCGAGCTGTCGAGACACGTAAAGCTAAATAAAAAAAAAAATTGTGTATATGAAGCCGCATTACCAAATGCAGCTTGCTGTTTTGCCTGGTCAGAAATTAACGGTAGACGAGGAAGTTCTGAAATAGGATGATTATACTTCACTACTTTCCAAAATGTGTTCCAGTATGTAAGTGAAATAAGTTTATTTTCTGATACCTGCTGAGGACAGAATCGTAATCAGCATATTGCAGCCTTTCTATTATGGGATGTTCAAAACATAGACCATTTAAATATTATTATGAGTCTGGACATTCCTATATGGAAGTTGACTCTATGCATAGTAGTATCGAAACCACTAAAAAACACAGATCTATCTATAGGATGCCATATTACTGGTCTATTTTTTAAAATGCAAAAGGAACTAAAAATATCAAGGTTGATGATAAAAAAGTATGTATAGAACCATACAAATGTAAATAATTTAAATACTACGACATTTATGATTTAAAAAATTTGTCACACACTTTAATTAAAAACCGGTCAAAAGACCAAAAGGGTGAAAAAATAATGTGGTTGAAGATAAAAAGAATGAGATTCGTGAAAGGAGAGACAAACAGAATCTATTTTAATTATGACATGTCAACAAGCTTCAATTATTTCTTTACTGATACTGCACGGCAGTCAACAAGAAAAAAGCACGCCAAGTTATCAACTAATACAAGCAATCTTGAAGAACTTAAGTAACTTTATGATGCACATTTGCCAATTATTAGCATAGCAAAAAAGAGAGATTTGGTACAGCTATGTGATAAGGGCATAACGTTGTTTAATCTTTAGTGTAAGGAATAGACGTGTGTAAATTCTGCTCCATAATAATTTCAATTTTTGGTTATTGTGAGTCGATAATTTTGCGTGCAGTGTGTAATAGAAGAATAAAAGTGTTAATGGTAATTATAGCAAAGACATTGGAAGAGAGGTAAGTGCATAACCTCGATAAATTTAGGAAGGCGAAGGAAATTTTATTTACTCTCAACATAAAAAAACTAAAAACAAAACCGGCCCAGGTAATTAACGCTATATCAGTTTTAAAAGCTAGAGGTGGGCGTTGCCACATCAAACCGTTCCAAAGTAACTGACAATTATTTTAATTGAAAATTAATTTATTCAGGAAGAAAACGTGAAAATAAATTACTACAAGCTACTGCTTGAGAGAACCATCTTCCTTCGACGCGTTGAGTGGGGAGGTTGGCTCTATCGCGAGTAGTAGCAGTAGAAATATGGATTCAGATGATACTACATCCGATGACAATCATAAAAGAAATAGAGAAGAAGAGGAACTGTTATTTGGTCCCTGTAAAAAAGTACAAAGAAGTCCAGTTAAAAGTCACAAAGATGATAACAAAATAGATCAAATACTAAATATGATAAAAAATTTAACAATAGAGTTACAAGAATTAAAAACTGATATAAAAGAAGTAAAAACGTAACAAAAACAATACAGAGAAAAAATGAGGGAACTCACAACTTAACTAGCAGAACTAAAACAAGAGAATAGTGAAATCTGTAAAGAAAATGAATAAATCAAAAAGGATCTGAATGAGACAAAATGACGCCTTGAAAGGCTGGATAGAATAAGAAAAGAAAATAATGTGATAATACAGGGAATGACAATAGAAACTGGAGATAGAAGAATACTAAAAGAAGTAATAGGAAATTTTATGACAAAAGAGCTAAATATTACCGTAAATATAGAAGAAGCAGTGAAACTAGGAGATAAAACATGTTTAGTCAGACTACCAAACAAAGAAGAAATAACAAAAATTATGGAAAACAAAAGTAAACTTAAAGAAGTGAAACAAGAAAAAATATATATAAACAATGATCTAACGACAGAGAAATTACAAATACAGAAGGAGATACGAAGAATAGCAAAAGATGAAATAAAGAAAGGTAAACGTGTCCAAATTAAAGCCAACAAACTTATAATAGATGGTCTAGAAAGGAGATGGAATAGAAACACCAACCAGCTGGAGGACCATCATGGAGGTGGTTCAAAAAACTAGCAAGGGATGAGACGATGCATTATTCGTTAACGGACGAGGCAAAGAAACAGAAAATGACTGCAGATAAACCCGGGTACAACAAAAGTGAAATAAAGAAAGATAGACAAGAAAACAAAAATAAAAGACGAAGACAACAGAACAAAAAAAAATAAAGAGTTGAAAATAAGCACATGGAACATAAGAACTATGCTAGCTCCAGGAAAAATGCTAGAAATGGGAAAAGAACTCAAAAAGTATAAAATAGATATTGCAGCACTGCAAGAATTACGCTCGGAGGGACAGGGACAGATTGATAAACAAGATGAAAAAGACAGTCAAGATTTCATTTCACGTACAAATCGTCTATGTATCTGTTTATACGTATTTCGCTTTAATAAAGCTCATCAGAACAGTTATTCATAGGCGTTCCCAACGTGAAAAATAAATCTTTTCTGTCTTTAAGAAGCAACAATAAAATGGCTTCGAAACGGACGCAATAGCGACATCTGATATTAAATCCGTAAAATAGTTTCGAAACACAATTCAGATAACTGCCTTAATCTGAGCCTTCTAAAAATTGCAAGGCATAGCCAGACGTTGATAAAGATGTTAATAGAGACATGGGGAAACTAAAATTTGCATTCCACGACATGTCTCCTCAACTAAGCAGAAATCGTTAGCGAATTGGTTTCTTGTACTCATACAGAGTAGATCCGAATAAAATGAAAAATACAGTCGATTTCTGCTTAGTTAAGGAGACATATCGTGGAATGCAAATTTTAGATACCCCATGTCTCTATTAACATCTTTATCAACGTCTGGCTATGCCTTGTAATTTTTAGAAGGCTCAGATTAAGGCAGTTATCTGAATTGTGTTTCAAAATTATTTTATGGATTTAATATCAGATGTCGCTATTGCGTCCGTTTCGAAGCCATTTTATTGTTGTTTCTTAAAGACAGAAAAGATTTATTTTTCACGTTGAGAACACCTATGAATATCTGTTCTGATGAGCTTTATTAAAGCGAAATACGTATAAACAGATACATAGACGATTTGTACGTGAAATGAAATCTTGACTGTCTTTTTCATTTTATTCGGAACTACTCTGTATGAGTACAAGAAACCAATTCGCTAACGATTTCTGCTTAGTTGAGGAGACATGTCGTGGAATGCAAATTTTAGATTCCCCATGTCTCTATTAACATCTTTATCAACGTCTGGCTATGCCTTGCAATTTTTAGAAGGCTCAGATTGAGGTAGTTATCTGAATTGTGTTTCGAAACTATTTTACGGATTTGATAAACTAGACTTTACAATGTTATATTCAGGAGAAAAGAAGAAAGGGCAAAAAGGCGTGGGATATATCAGTCTTGAATTTATACGCCCCCACAGAAACTAGCAATGCAGACGAAAAAGAAATCTTTTATGATAGGGTCGAAGAGGAGATAGAAAAAATACCCAAAGAAGATGTCATATTTGTACTGGGAGACCTCAACGCCCAGATTGGAAAAGAGGACTTTTTACAACAAATTGCAGGAAAGCATACAATACACGAAAACACGAATGACAATGGGCAAAGACTATGTAACCTAGCAACAAGAACAAATTTGTTAATAAGCTTAACAAAATTTGAACACCCTAAAATACATAAGGTAACATGGAGGTCACCAGATCAGAAAACATATAGTCAAATTGATCACATAATGATTAATAAACGAAAACAATCGTCAATAAAAGATGTAAGAACGTTCAGACGTGCGTGTGCAGATTCAGACCACTCCATGGTCACAGCCACTATAAGACAAAAAGTTAAAATTGAAAAAAAAAACCAACATAAAAAGTGGAATGTCAATAAAATGAGTAATGAAGAAGTAAGAAAAAAATATGAAGAGGCAGTAACAGTTCAAATAAAAGAGAAATATAAAGCAGAAGATATAAACACAGAATGGGAGACAATCAAAAAATCAATAGAAGAAGGTGCAAATATGCAGATAGGTAAAAGTCAGGCTAAAACAAAAAACGGATGGTATAACCAAGAATGTAGAGAAATAACAGGAAAAAAAGTGCAAGCCAAAAATAAATGGCTAAGAACAGATAAAGAGGAAGACAGAGAAGAATATGAAAAATTAAGAAGGAATGCTAAGAAAGTGATAAGGCAAAATAAAAGAAGATGGGTAGACAAAAAAATGCAGGAAATAGAGCAGAAAAGAACAAACAGAAATACGAAAAGTTTTTACAAAAATATTAAAGAACAAAACAAAAAATACAAGGGCAAAACAAACGGAATAAAAAATACAGAGGGAATAGTGATAATTGAGGACCAAGAATACAAGCAAGTATGGAGAGTTCACTCACTAGTTCACTCACTAGTAGTGAACTAGTGAGTGAACTAGAAGTGACTAGTGAGTGTAGTAGTGTCTGGGGGCTCGGGAGACTGAGACCTCGGAAGCCCTGAAGAAGACATCAGAGAGGATGTCGAAAGCTCGGCAAAATGGATATCGACGCGGTTCAACCCGGAAGACTGGTGAGTTTAATATTAATTTTTATAATAATATTAATCTTAGCTCTAAGTTTAATTGTACTAACCGCGGAAATTTTTCCGAACATTATATATATATATATATATATATATATATATATATATATATATATATATATATATATATATATATATATATATATATATATATATATATATATATTGTGACGATTGGGATTTATAGAAAATAATTTATAAGTTATATACTACATAATATTAGATATAAAAAGTATTTGATTATTTTAAGAAGTTATATACTAGAGAATTTAATAAAAATATATTTATGTGAGGGTATTTTTAATAAATTAGCATATAATAAGTGTAAAAAGTTGTATTTTAATGTTGTAAATATATTTAAGTGAGCCATGTGACTAGGCAACCAACTATACAAACTCTGTCTCCAAGTGACATTTTAGGAAATTTTTAGGAATATAAAGTGGGGTTATAATAATATATTGTTTGAAATGTGTATTTTATTAAATTAGAGTGTTAGTTACTGATTTAAATGTTTATTCTGATCTGAAAAGCCTAAATGTCAACAAAATTATCAATGGAACAGATATTTTTTTCGAGAACATCCATATCGAAGAAATAGAACGGGATGGAACATGATCTCTTACCAGATGATTCTGGAATATCCAAAAAGATATAAATACCCGTGATTTGGATTCAAGATGGCAGTTTTTAGTCAGAAGTCAGGCCAGTTCATTATGAAAGTTAGTAGACACATTTAGTTAGTGTAGTAAATTGTTCAGAATTTTCAAGAAGTCAGTCAGAAAAGTTTAGTAAGAAATATGAAAGTTAGTTGGAGTCAGTGAATCAAGTACAAATAGTCCAATTGTTTAATATAATTAAAAAAGGTATATTGGAAGAAATTAAATTATGTTATGGTTGGAGATTAGTATAAATCAACTTATAATAATTGGATATTGGTATATTGAAAAGAAGAATAAATATAAATGCTATTTGCTGGTTTGCTTGGTGGTATATAAATGCTGGTGAAGAAAAATATATCTTAAATTGGTAGAAGCTGATAATTAAAAAAAGAAATTTCACAAAAACAAGGATAACCGAAGTACGAAGACATTCAGTGGTGATTAGAATATATATAGTGGAAAACAGTTCATTTAGGCATTCAGTGACAGAAAGGTACAAAATTTTGTTAATATAATTTAGTTAGTGTTATAACAATTTCAATTTTGAAGATAGTTTGTTTAAATTTAACATTGTCTATAGAATTTAATTAGTTTTATAAGAACATCAATTTAAAGATAGTTTATTTTAAATTTACATTGGCTAGGTTAGATATATATGTGTGTTTCATAATAGTTATAATAAAGATAATTTAAAAAAGTACTTACAAGCTAATTCTTTGAGAACCGCGATAAAAACCCTATATTATTAAAATACTCATTGCTCATCATTCAAACAAAAAACACATCATAACAATTTGGCACCCAACGCGGTGGCTCTCTATTTAAAAGAATTAGTGTGGGAAGATAAGTGCTCTCATATAATTAAATTAATTATCAGTAGAAAGAAAAAGTATAGATTTTAACGTTAATTATATTTGAACAAGTAAAGTCTCAAAATGTCTCAAGGAAAGAAAGGTACAAGAAGCAAAAAGAATGAAGAAGATGTGGAAGTAGAAACACAACCTATACAAGAGGAGAGTTTAGTTCAAGTTCCACAAGATACTGCAGAAATGAATCCAGAAAGAGAGGAAAATGTCAATATGGCAGCTTTGATGTCATTAATGATGCAGATGAACAAGACAATAGAAGAGAATTCAAAAGAAGTCAAAGAAGACATGAAAAAAATGGAACAGAAAATGGAACAGAATACGAAGAAAATGGAAGAGAATACGAAAAAAATGGAAGAGAACACGAAAAAAATGGAAGAGAATTATAGAAAATTAGAAAAGAAAATAGAAGATAATAATAATAAAATTGTAAAGCAAATAGAAAAACAAATGGATAAAAAACTTGAAGCTGCAGAAAAAAAGTAGCAAATGAAATAAAAATTATACGGAATGACTACAAGAAAAGGATAGAAAATGAGAGGACAGAAGTAAAGAGGATTATTCAAGATAATAAGATAGATATAGAACAGAAAATAGAGTTACAGAAATGTAACTTAGAAGTAAAAATTAACGAAGACAGGAGAAACACAGAAGAAAAATTAGACGATATACAACAAAATATCCAAATAAATAGTAATCAAATAAGAAATGTGGAACAGAGAATAGATGATATTTCACAAATGAGAGACATGGGGAGACCTTACTTAAATTTAACAAATGAGACTGGGATTAAATTCTCTGGTAATATAAAAAATTTGCATCCTAGAGTATACATAAATAGTTTAAAACATAAATTAAGATTGGTGAATAATATTAATGATATTAAAGATTATATTAGAATGACATTAAATGACAATGCAGCAACTTGGTTTGCTAGTATTGAAAATGATTTAGATAATTTTCAAACATTTGAAAATAAATTTTTAAATTATTATTGGGGTGAATTAGAGCAAGCCAAGTTTAGAGAAATTCTATATTTTGAAAAGTATAATCAAAATTTAAAATCAAATATGGTAGATTATGCATTGAAATTGATAAAAGTTGCAAAATATTTAGAACCACCACTTAGAGAGGATGAAACAGTCTTAAATGTATCTAGACATTTTGATGCTGATGTTGTGCAAACAGTAACTGTACAAAATATTCAAACAATAGATAGTTTTATTAATTTTATTCAAAGAATACAAAGAGGCAATATGACAAGTTATAATAACAACAGAAAAAACAATAATAACTTTCAATATAATAAAAATGATAATCAACAATATAGACAATCATATAACAATAACACTAGGTATGGTGATAATTTACAAAATTTTAATAACAGTACTAATAATAATAGACAAGATTTTAACAATAGAAGAAATGCAGAGCGACCTAACTATAACAGACAGGTAAATTGTGTTCGAAGGAATAGAAGCTGCGAAGACAGGGAACGAAATAGTACAAGGCAAGAAAATGTGAGTAGAAGTCATAGTAGGGAAAGACATAGGACATCAGATCCAAGTGGTCAGATACAATCTGACAATTCTAATAATCAAAATTTTGTGCAGTAAACTTTCTGAATTACAAGTTAGGCCATTGCTATTATGAAAAACCTTCTGAATTTATTTCTTTGGATGAAGAGAAAATTATTGAATCTATTAATTTAATTTATATAAATGCTTTGGCCAAAAATAAAATGATTAAAATTATGATAGATACTGGTTCAGAAAGTACATTAGTCTCGGAGAATTTTATTTTTAATACATTAAAACTATCAGATATAATAAAGATTCCAAAAATTAAAATTATTGGTGCAAATAATAAGAAGTTGGGTGAAATTGATAAACTAGCCAATTTTAAAATTAATATTCTTAATAAAGAAATTAATATGCAAGGATTTATTGTCAAGGATTTATGTGTTGATATATTAATGGGAAATGATGAATTGGAAAAGAAGAAAGTAAAGATAGATTTTGAAGAAAAAATGGTAACTTTGGAAGGGCAAATGATTAAATTTATGCAGAAAGATGAGGTAGAAGAAGGAATAAGAGTTGATAGGATATTATTAAAAGAAAATAATGATGTTTATGAAGAAGAAATGTATTTTGATGATAGGGAAATGTCCCAAAAGAATGTAAAGAATAATTATTGTAGTGAATATTTAAGGAATGGAAATTTTAAGCAGATGGATGCCTACGAGGCGGAGTGCGTAAAATTGGAAGCAAGGAATAATGAGTACATAATGAAGAATAATTTTATTTGTAAAGAAGAAGATATGATAAAAGTTTTAAATTGCCCTGAAGAATATAAATCAATAGTCATTTCCATATTGCAGCAACACAAGGGACTTGTCAATAAAGAAAATATAATTGAAAAAAATTATATCCATAGTATAAAAGTTAAAGAAGAAAAAGATTTTAAAACAAAATCATACCCAATACCATATAAATACAGAGAAGAAGTAAACAAAACAATTAATAATATGTTAGAAGATGGGATCATTGAGAAGGCAGACACACGTTTTATTAACCCCATAGTAGTAGTACGAAAAAGATCAGGTGAAATCAGGTTATGTTTGGATGCAAGGAATATTAACAAGATTACTGAAAAGCAATTTGAAGCACCAATGAGTATAGATGGAATATTAGGAAGAATTACAGGAATGTCATTTTTCACTAAAATCGATTTACAGCATAGTTTTTGGTTAATACCTCTAGAAAGAAAAAGTAGACAGTATACAGGATTTCAGATAGATGGAGTAGTATATCAATTCAAAGTAGTACCATTTGGACTTCAATCATTTTGCAGTGCTCTATGTAGATGTCTTCATGATATTTTGGATCAATATGAACATTTTGTAATTCACTACATTGATGATATATTAATTTTTTCTAAAACTGCTGAAGATCATGAGAAACACCTAAAAATTATAATAAATAGATTAGACAAAGTTGGACTAAAAATAAATCAAGAAAAATGTACAATTTTTTAAAAAGTAATGATATATCTAGGTTATAAACTTAACACTAACAGCTTACTGATATATCCATTTTATTCAATAGACTTGATTTCTTAAATAGATGGTAGATTTCATTATTTTGAATCAATTTGACATCATATTTATTGTCTGATACATATGGAAATTATTTTGTACCCTAAAAATCATAATTTGGGGTTAGATACAAAATTGATTCTATAAATAAATGTCTTTCTAATATAATAAAGTGGAAAAACTTACCAATTTATATTGATGAAAGTTATTTTGAATGCAAACAATTCCTAGATTCTGTCTATAAATAAACAGAACACAATATAGATTATATTTTTAATTAAGGTTATATTTTATTCTCTTATAAAATCCATTCTCCATTTGACATGACAGTTTGACCATAGAATAGCCGAACTGTGCAGCGTTGTTCTCTGCTTTGACATAGACAGCGAACAGGGATGTATTTAACACATTTTAAATAAAAAAAAAAATTTTGATTTATTAAATTTAATAAGGTATGAGAAAATTAATGTTTAAAAAAATAATAAGTCAATTATTTATTTTAAATATTAATTTGGGGTATTGTGACGATTGGGGTTTATAGAAAATAATTTATAAGTTATATACTACATAATATTAGATATAAAAAGTATTTGATTATTTTAAGAAGTTATATACTAGAGAATTTAATAAAAATATATTTATGTGAGGGTATTTTTAATAAATTAGCTTATAATAAGTGTAAAAAGTTGTATTTTAATGTTGTAAATATATTTAAGTGAGCCATGTGACTAGGCAACCAACTATACAAACTCTGTCTCCAAGTGACATTTTAGGAAATTTTTAGGAATATAAAGTGGGGTTATAATAATATATTGTTTGAAATGTGTATTTTATTAAATTAGAGTGTTAGTTACTGATTTAAATGTTTATTCTGATCTGAAAAGCCTAAATGTCAACAAAATTATCAATGGAACATTAACGAATTCTCCAGAGTGCAGAGTGTGACCATTGTTTACGGTCGAACATTCTGGAATAATGATTATGTCGGTGGATGGAACAGATATTTTTTTCGAGAACATCCATATCGAAGAAATAGAACGGGATGGAACATGATCTCTTACCAGATGATTCTGGAATATCCAAAAAGATATAAATACCCGTGATTTGGATTCAAGATGGCAGTTTTTAGTCAGAAGTCAGGCCAGTTCATTATGAAAGTTAGTAGACACATTTAGTTAGTGTAGTAAATTGTTCAGAATTTTCAAGAAGTCAGTCAGAAAAGTTTAGTAAGAAATATGAAAGTTAGTTGGAGTCAGTGAATCAAGTACAAATAGTCCAATTGTTTAATATAATTAAAAAAGGTATATTGGAAGAAATTAAATTATGTTATGGTTGGAGATTAGTATAAATCAACTTATAATAATTGGATATTGGTATATTGAAAAGAAGAATAAATATAAATGCTATTTGCTGGTTTGCTTGGTGGTATATAAATGCTGGTGAAGAAAAATATATCTTAAATTGGTAGAAGCTGATAATTGAAAAAAGAAATTTCACAAAAACAAGGATAACCGAAGTACGAAGACATTCAGTGGTGATTAGAATATATATAGTGGAAAACAGTTCATTTAGGCATTCAGTGAAAGAAAGGTACAAAATTTTGTTAATATAATTTAGTTAGTGTTATAACAATTTCAATTTTGAAGATAGTTTGTTTAAATTTAACATTGTCTATAGAATTTAATTAGTTTTATAAGAACATCAATTTAAAGATAGTTTATTTTAAATTTACATTGGCTAGGTTAGATATATATGTGTGTTTCATAATAGTTATAATAAAGATAATTTAAAAAAGTACTTACAAGCTAATTCTTTGAGAACCGCGATAAAAACCCTATATTATTAAAATACTCATTGCTCATCATTCAAACAAAAAACACATCATAACAATATATATATATATATATATATATATATATATATATATATATATATATATATATATATATATATATATATATATTATTGTGATATTTAAAGTCTTGGTGCGCCAAGCAATAATTAGCTAATTAATTTTTTTGACTAATTAAAATTATTTAAATAGTTTTTTATTGATTAGCGATATCTCCGAGCCAGAATCAATCACAATTTTAATCGCTTTATGTTTTATAAATGCATCTAAAAATATTAGATTAGAATTAGAAATTTGTCTTTCGTTTCCTATTGCTACATGATTATGTATATTGCCTGTCTTTATACGGGATTGGATATATTTTCGTTTTACATTTTTCCAAGTATTTTCCCTTTAAAGAAAGTTCATAATTTTTAGCCACTCGGTTTACTTCATTAATAAGATCTCCATGGTTTCCTAAAATCTTCTCTATTTTCTTTCCCCTGTTTTCTCCGCAATTTATTTTTCTTTCATCCTCCTTTTGTTCACATGTGTTCACTGTCCATAATACTTCTTCACAAAATTCTGGATTCTCGTCCATCAGTGCCATTTTTTTTCTGTTTTCTTTTTATCCTCTAATTCCCTTTGGTATTCCGAGCACCATGTTTCTATTCATTTCATTTCTCTGATGATACTTTCTTTTTCTTCCTGCTTCCATTCTGTTTTATCGTCGGTTGCCAACAATTCTTCTGTACCTTCTATTTCCTGTTTTTCTCTGGTCTCCATCTTATTTTCCTGCTTTCTTTTCGAACTCTTCTTCTTTTTCTTCCTTCTCTTTTTCTCTTCTGTTAGATCTTGTTCTTGTACTTTCGGTTTATCCTCTACAGTCATATCGATTTCTTTGCGTTTTTCCTGTGCATTGATCCTTCCAGAATTTGTTTTCCTATCTGTTTGCTTTTCTTCTCCTGTGTTGTCTGGTTCTGCTCTGATTTCCAGTTTATTTTCCGAAAAATTTATGGTGATATCTTTTTTCCTCAATTCATCAATTCCCGCTATCATATCATGATTTAAATCTTCAATCACCACACATTTCATAATATGGAATTTGTTTCCCACTCTTATCTGTACTCCCAAACCTTCGTTTACTGTCGTCAAATTTTTATTGTTTGCACCGACTAAATCAACCCTAGGAATCTTATACACAAATCTGTCCAAATTTAATTCTTTTACTAGTTTTTTATTGATTAGCGATATCTCCGAGCCAGAATCAATCACAATTTTAATCGCTTTATGTTTTATAAATGCATCTAAAAATATTAGATTAGAATTAGAAATTTGTCTTTCGTTTCCTATTGCTACATGATTCATCTCCCTTCTATTTTGTTGTTGGAAGCTCTGGTTATTTCTATCGTCCCTTTGTTCGTTCGTATTCCTATTCGGAGGATTTTGTGCATCTCTATTCCTGTTGTGATTTTCATTTGTTCTATTTTGTGTATCATTCCGGTTATCGTAATTCTGTTGTCTATTGTAATTATTGTAATTTCTCGGCCTATATTCGTTTGTTGATCTGGGATGTCGGTTTCTCTGGTCATAATTTGATGAATACCTTCTTTCCGGTCCATTATATTGGTCATGTTGTCTTCTATTTCTCATTTCTTTTCTTTTCGCTTCTTTTAATTGAAGGAATTGGCACAAACTATCAATATCTTGATAGTTTCTCAAAATCACGTGATCCTCCAACGTTTCCTCAAAATGTCTGCTGATCATTTCTACCAGCTGTTCGGTAGAATATTTGTATTCTAGATATTTTGAATTGTTATATATCTGCAAAGCATATCTTTCTTCAGATATTCCCATTTTTTCGTGATATTTTCCATTCTGTAGCTCTTGGTTGATTTCTCTCTGTTTATTTTTCCCCCACAAATAGTTGAGAAATTTATTTTCAAAATCTGTCCAATTTTCAAACTCATCTTTCTTGCTTTCATACCATAACGCTGCTCCTTCTTTCAAATGGTTTCTAATTGTTTCTTTGCAATCGTCAAAATATCTAATATGTTGTAATTTGGTTTTCAAATTTTTGACAAACGGTACTGGGTGTGTTTTCCGAATATCCCCGCCAAATTGTATTTTCGCCTCGCTTGTTCCATGGATGATAACTTCTTTTCTCTCTACCCCTCTTAGTTCAATTTCTGCCATTTGTTTTTCATTTTGCTTTAATCTTCTTTCTACTTCCTTCCTGTCTTCTTGTAGCGCATTTTCAAATTTTATTTCTAATTCCTCCAAATTATCTTTAATTCTCATTTCTTGTTCTTTCATATTATTTTTAATTTCATTAATCTCTTCTATTTGTTGTATCAGTTCTTTCTTTATCCCCTCAACACATCCTTTAATTTCCTGTTCATAGTTTTCCAGACGCTGCTCTATATTGCTCATTGTTTGTTTTGTTTCCAGTTGATTTTTATCCATTTTATCCATTTTCTTTGATGTTTTATTTTGGTTTTTCTCTATTGTTTGTGTCTGTATTTGCATTAGTTGTAATATTTCCTCTATTCCTGATAATTCTTTTTTCTCCTCAATTATTGTAACATTTCCTTCATTATCCGATCCTTCTTCAACAATTGTTTCCTCTTCTCTGTTATCCTCCTTCCTTTCTTGCATTTTGCTTTGACTCCTTGTGGTCGACATGTTGTTTCTTTTCGTTACTGTTTTTGTCCCCGCCAAATGTGAAATTTTACAACACTCTATATGTTTCAGAACACGACAATATTTCTCCCAAATGTATTCCATTTATCGACAAATATCAAATATGCAATCAGTAAAATTCAAATAATTCAAAATAAATATCAAATGTACGATTGGTAAAGAAAATAAAATCAAATAATTCAATAGCAGTAAATATCCACTAACTACGATCAATCAATAAATCAAATTTATATTCCCTGGAAAAATTGTCAAAATACTTTCAAATTCAAATTCCCTCAATGTTATATGTTTTTATCTCTGGATCACCTGTACTTATTCCAGATCTCTTTCCCTTCCTTCAAATGTAAAGCTGCGATAATTTCAAGCCCCACGTTTTGGAAGCCAGTTATTGTGATATTTAAAGTCTTGGTGCGCCAAGCAATAATTAGCTAATTAATTTTTTTGACTAATTAAAATTATTTCAATGATATGATTATGACTCTATCACAATTTTTAATTCTTTTATCTCAGGGTTAAATTCGTGCTTCAATATCTATGCTATTACTTGTGAAGGGTAAGGTCCAAAGAATACCGGAATAATAAAAAACACATATGATCTAACACTATATATTGAAATAAAAATAATGAAATAATTCACACTCAAAAGTTTTCAATAAACAAATCTCATATAATGATTCTCAAAATTTTGTTCTACGTACGTGAACAATCAAAATTAATGGTACAAACAATATTAATTGAAATCTCTCCTAATCAAAATATTCATATCCTTTCTAAATTAAGTGTAAAATTTGTGTTATCAATAAAAGAAAAAACTGCAGAAAACAAAAATATCTCTCTCTGATGATGAGTGGTCCAAATCCTTGTTCCTTGTAGACTATATTATCTCCTCTCAACCGCTCCCTATGTAATCAGCAATCTTACAACAGATTGTTGCAAGTATATCGTCCTTAATGATCTCCTTCAAAAGCACAAATCATTCAAATTATGATAGCCTTTCTCCTCTCGATAAACTGAATCTCTCGTTGGCCCGAGTGAAAAATGACTCTTGGAATATCTTCTCTTTACGATAAACTGAATCTCTCGTTGGCCTGAACCGTGACTCTTTGAATATAAGTAGAAAAATATGACTTACAATATTTTGCTGCTTCAGCTTCTGTCAGATACACTAACTCCACAAAAACTCACTAACATTCAACACTACTGCTTGCTACTTCTCGGGAACCGCCAGAGAACAATCACTGTTCCTCTTACAGACTTGGAAAACCAACTGATTATCTTTTCTCTCTCCTAAATCTAGCTAAACTTTCATTCCTACATACCTATCCCACCTTTTTCAATCTCCGCCAATCAAAACTCGTCACAATTCCCCCATTTTTTCATTTCGATAACAAACAAATTTTTACCTATAATTATAAAATTTCCTAAAACTTATTTACAAATAATATTTTTCTATAATTCTTAAAAACTAACAAAAACCTCTTTCTAAAATCTCTTCTATTGTCTCTAATCACTGCATTAATGTATTTGGAAAACCCGGTTCAATTGTTTTTGGATTTCACTTAAAATTATGCGGGTCACTCAAGTATAACAAAGAAATAATTTATGTATAGCTTACATTTTGTTTAGTACAGGTAATCCAAGAATTTAATAACTTTCCTTCTTCGAAATGTTTGTTGGTTAATCCTACTTATCTGAATTATTTTAATGTTTTTGAACTTTGAAATATTTTAATCAACCCAATATTTTTCTCGATTTTACATATCATAACAATATATATATATATATATATATATATATATATATATATATATATATATATATATATATATATATATATATATATATATATATATATATATATAGTAAACTCTTAAATATTGGGGAAATCTGCAATTGGGCGATCTACCCAACAAAACTGCAGGCGGATTTGAGATATGTTACTTAAGGATGTACTTAATCTGTATTAATTCTTTGATCTGTTTTTTGTTCTCTTTCAGATCTGTTTTATATTAGGTAAATTCTTATTTCATTTCTTAGGTAAATTCTTATTTCAAACCCTCCGGCGCACTTTCAGGTCTACATATTATATAAGTGTTTTATTTTTCTTTTCATTTTACTTTTACCTCTTTTTATACTTACTTTACTTTCCGTGTCCGGAACACCAACAGCTTTAAATTTTGTATTTCCAATGGTTGGCTACATAGATGGCCCTGTCATTCGCTAAAAATAGATCTTCTTCTGTGTAGGTCTCTCTCACCTCTGTGCATGCTAGTAGATTTTTTGTGGTAACAAACTTTATAATCTTACCGAAGGGGCTTCTAATTTCAAAAACTGTTACACGATTACTCTATTTGATATACGTACATTTATGTACTAAATGTTTTAATGCCAATGCATTTTAATAAAAAATACTAATTATTAAAAACGGAAATTTTCGCTTTTCCAAGTTATATAAAGCAAGTAATATAAATTACCGCCTTGCTTATTAAAACTAAAAAGTAAAATAAAGGTATATGTCGGTTAACAATTTATATTTAACTACAT
Source organism: Diabrotica undecimpunctata (assembly GCF_040954645.1). Lineage (NCBI taxonomy): Eukaryota > Metazoa > Arthropoda > Insecta > Coleoptera > Chrysomelidae > Diabrotica > Diabrotica undecimpunctata. The sequence goes on along the minus strand of NW_027311927.1, from coordinate 201,093 downwards.
AAATTAGCCAAATAGTCCTTAAATTCCTCCATGATTAAATTGATGGATATTGAAATAAATTTCAAGTTCCAGAATGTACCTGCTGTAAAATTTGAAAATCTACTACGAATACAATTATTGGCAACATCGCAGGAGTTTAGAAGTATATGCAATATCGTAAATACGGATCCCAAAAATGGCTTATCCTTTTGTGGAGTTCACTTAATCCTACGTGTTGGTCGGAGTCTACATAAAGCGCTACTCAGATAATAAAATACACGGTGTATATTCTACTGGAGTTAGTATAATACCGTTTTAGAACGAAGCTTACATTAACCGCTAGATGTATATATATATATATATATATATATATATATATATATATATATATATATATATATATACATCTAGCGGTTAATCTGAGCTCCGTTCTAAAACGGTATCATACTAACTCCAGTAGAATATACACCGTATATAGTATTATCTAAGTAGCGCTTTATTTAGACTCCGACCAACATGTAGGATTAAGTGGACTCCACAACAGGGTAAATCATTTGTGGGATCCGTATTTACCATTTTGCGTACACTTCTAATCTCCTGAGATGTTGCCAATAATTGTATTAGTAGTAGATTTTCAAATTTTACAGCTGGTACATTTTGGAACTTGAAATTTATTTAAATATCCATCAATTTAGTCATGGAGGAATTTCAGGATTATTTGGCTAATGTAGTTAAATATAAATTGTTAACCGACACATAACTTTATTTTACTTTTTAGTTTTAATAAACAAGGCGGTAATTTATATTACTTGTTTAATATATTTTTAAACATAAGAAAGTGTCTATTATAAACGTGGAAAAGTTAAGTTTCCATTTTTATTAATTAGTATTTTTTATTAAAAGGCATTGTCACTAAAACATTTAGTTCATAAATGTACGTACATCGGATAGAGTAATCGTGTAACAGTTTATGAAAGTAGAAGCTCCTTCGGTAGGATTATAATGCTTGTTACCCTATTAATATAATTAAAGAAAACTCAAACAACAGGGAGATCTTTGTAATTTTTGGATTACTGCAGTTTATGACATGCAATGTTTGTTTTATAGCGTAGTTGAATTTAAACTACAATAATTTATAAATCAATCTTGAATAACATACTTTTTTACTGCCTAATTTCAATAGATATGTCGATTTTTAATTAAAATATTTAATGCATTAAAGTCGCGTAGAGATTTTCACTAAACATTTAATTTTAAAGCTATTATTATAATAGTCCAAAAAAAAAGTATAAAAGTCTAGAGAATTCAATATCCCACTATGGATTTGTTTTATAGATTATCGTAAAGCGTTCGACAGACTCAAATGGATACACTTATGACTGATACTAAAAGAATTAGGTGTACAACAACACCTAATTTTGCTTATAACTGAACTGTACGAACACACTACTGGACCATTTAAACTAACATTAAAAGAAGATTGAAAATCAAAACGAAATATAAGTATCTGGGAAAAATTTCTCAAACGATATTAATATTAAAAGGGACTTTAAAGAGCATCTGACAAAGCATGCTAAACCTTAAGGCGACTAAACCACACAAAATGGTTATTTGAGAAAAATTATAGCTCGTTCCAGAAAGAATTGTAAATATAATAACATTAATGTAGATTAAGAAGAAACGCTGAAGAAAAAAACAGTAGCGGTTAGCCTAAATAAAGAAAGGCAAAAAGAAAATGTAATTTGATGTTTTGAAAAAATCTGATCCGAAAACTGTATGAAAAACATCTCATAGTATAGACATAGAGCGCGGCGGTGCCTCTACCGTCTGGCGGCCTATATCGGAAACTTTTACTACCATTTGACTATTTGTGTACAATTTTGTGTATGGTTAAGTGGCACACCACAAAAAGTGTTTTTATTTTCTCTTTTGTTCAACAATTAAAATGTATTGCTATACTTCTAGATGTTCCAATACAATAAAGGATAATAAACATAAAGCACAGGGTAAAAATTTTTATTATTTTCTCTGCACTAGTTATTATAAACACATAAGCTATACTACAATTAAAAACTATGACCACTATGAAAAAAATACGGTAGACTATGACTACATTTGTGCTTTAGCACTATAGTAAGAACAAGATAAAATTCTTAATTCCTACATAATTATATTAACGAGAAGTTAATAAAACTTTTGTTCGTTATCAGTAAGAGAAAGCGCATTTCAGAATATATTATGAAAAATGTTGTTGATATTACAATATCAGATGATAGGAATACAAAAATAAAAAAACAACTTACCTTTTCAAAACAACAATCAATCACTTCATTTTATCACGAAAAATTTAAAAATTGCAATGTAATTGAACCCATTTTGCGAGCTATAGTTACATTGATACTTATGTGGCAATTAGCTGTAAAGTCATTAGTCTTTCGCGTCGTATCATATTTTCCTAATATTTTTTGTAGGCAAGCGGTTTAGTTTGTGTAATATAATATCCCCAATTCGTCTCATAATATTTAGTTTTCAAAACAGCTGTAATAATTCGTTCACATTTTTTAAAGCTCTTTGCAGTACATTTGAAAATAAGTCGACAGTAAGATACTTTATTAATTAGTTTATTAGGTAAGCCTAGTTCTGCCATGGTATTTCATAGTTTTATTCTTATGATTATATCAGTGTTTGTTTAAAATCTATAAATAACTAGTTTAATGATTTTTTTGTATTCCCAACATTTCTAATTAACTGCCTAATAGTCAATAATTGATTATTCACTCAATCGTTCCAGGTGTATTAGAAAAAATATTGTATATCCTAATAATTAATAGATATATAGCTTATATATAGCTCATATCGCTATAGTTTGTGTAGTACATTTTATTATCCCTTTTGTGTATGGTATGCTTTTCAGCAAGTTGGTACTTGCTCTTACTTCTAAATTGACAGATCAGCTGTTTAACTGTCTGTGCTTAACTTTCTTCTTCATTTTGCAAATATATATAAAATTTATAAAACTCTGACATACCATTAATTAAAATATTGGATACCCTATACTATTCAATCAACGGAAATACTAAGATCACACGGGGAGAATCTGTCTCTATCTAATTAGCCTTTTTCGGTCCATCTTTGGACATAGGCCTTCCCAATCCTTTTCCATTCTTCTCTGTCTGTCGGTATAGTTATCCACCTAGAGCCCACGTGCTTCTTGATATCATCTGCCCATCTCATTTGGGACCTTCCTCTGCTTCGTTTATATTCCCACGGTCTCCAACTTATAAGAATTTTGTTCCATTGGTCTTCTTTTTGTCTTATATTGTGCCCGGCAAATCTCCATTTCAATTTTGCAACTTCTTGTCTAACATCCCTCACTTTTGTTTTCTCTCTTATCCACTTGTTTCTCTTTTTATCCATTAGTCTTATGTGCAACATTTGTCTTTCCATTGCTCTTTGGGTTTTTATGGTTATGTCCATGTTTGCTTTTGTAAATGTCCACATTTGAGAACCATAATTTAGAACAGGGAGTACGCATTGATTGTATACTTTAGTCTTAAGATGCTGTGGATATCTTTTGTTTTTAAGAATGTAGCTTAGTTTGCCAAATGCCGCCCATGCCAGTCTAACTCGTCTTTTTATCTCTGCTGTTTGGTTTTCTTTGTTACGTTTTATAGTTTGACCCAGATATATATAATCCTGAACTTGTTCTACTTCATCTTGTCCGAACCTCATTGTGATGTTTTCATCTGTATTTGTTATAATTTTGGTCTTGCTGTAATTCATAATAAGGCCTATCTTTCCAGCTTCTACGTCCAGTTCTTTCATCATTTCAAATAATTCTTCTCATTTATCTGTTATCAATGCGATGTCATCAGCATATATTAGATGGTTCAAGTGTTGTCCACAAATTTTTATACCTTTCTCTTCCCACTCTAATCTTTTAAAAATATCTTCCACAGCCTGATTAAAAAGTTTCGGTGATATTGTGTCACCCTGTCTCACGCCTCTATTTATTTGTATTGATTTTGTTTATTCATATACTTTAATTGTTGTTTTGGCTTCCTTATATATATTGGCTATTAGTTCCGTATATCTGTGGTAAATTCTGCTGTTAATCAAAGAACTTTTCACTGCCCAATGTTCGACACTGTCGAAAGCCTTTTCGAAATGTATTAACGCTATATATAGAGGAATATGGTATTCATTTGCTCGTTCTATAAGTATTTTCATACTTAGTAAATGGTCACTTTTGCTGAATCCCTTTCTAAAACCAGCTTGTTGGGTTTCCATCGAATTTTGTCGTCAATCTATTGGTTAAAATTTTTGTTGGGAGTTTATACATTACATTGAGGAGTGTTATGGGACGGTAGTTTTTTTATATCTGCTTTATCCCCTTTCTTGTGTAGGATAATGGTTACGGATTCCTTCCAGTTGATTGGGATTCTTTTTTCTTTTAATATCTTGTTAAAAAGGGAATGTAGAGTGTTAATTATCACTTTTCCACCATATTTCAGCATATCTGCAGTTATTCCATCTTTTCCAGGCGATTTGTTGTTTTTCATTTCTTTCAATGCCTTCTATATTTCTGATTTGCTTATTTCTGGCTGTAGCTCTGAGTTGACATTTTTTACTTTAGCTTTAAGTTGGTTTTTAATTGTTTCTGGTGGTTCCTTTTTTGTTTTATATAGTTCTGAGTAGAAATGGTGGATAATATTTATAATGTCATCTTTAATGTTTGTTTCTAGTCCGTTTTCATCTTTTATTTTGTTTATTTCACACTTACCTAATTTCGGTCTTAAGCATTTCATATTTTTGTATTACTTTTTCTATTTTTATTTCTTGTTCTTTTCTCTTATTTTCTCTTATCATTCTGCTTATTGTTTTATTGATTTCTACATATTCTATAGCTTCCTTTTTTTATCCATAAGCTTCTTTGTTTCTGTTGATATATAGTTGTTCTTTTTTAGATCCTTTTTTGCTATTTCTTTTCCTGATGTAATCATCGTTGCTGTAAGTATGTTGTCTATTTCATCTATATCTTTGTCATCACTGTCTAATTTTTAAGTAAGTTGTTCTTTTAATAGGTCTTTGTATATCTCTTTATATTGCCCTAGTTTGTTTCTATCTACTAGATCCCAGGTTTTAATTATTTTTCTTTTCATTTCGTAGTTACCGTCAACACTAATTTTTGCTCTGACCATCCAGTGATCGCTACCTGTTGTGAATCTGTTAAGAACTGTTACAACTTTAATGATATATCGTTCCGTGGACAGTATGTAGTCGATCTCATTTTTTGTGGATCCATTAGGGCTGATCCATGTCCACTTTCGTTGGGGCTTCTTTTTGTAAAAGGAGTTCATTGCGTATAGATGCTTTTCTTCTAGGTAGTTCATCAAAGTAGCACCTCTATCATTTCTCTGACCATACCCGAAATCTCCTGTTTTAGTTTCTTCCTTGTTTAGTTTTCTACCCAGTTTGGCATTGAAATCTCGAATTAGTAGTATAAGACGATTTTTATGTTCTTCCATAGCCTTTGATATATCTTCATAAAATAGTTCGATATCTTCGTCATCATAAGCTGTCATGGGGGCATATACCTGGATAATTTTAATTGATGTTCTTCTTATTTTAAGTATGACATAGGCTGTATTCGGGTTTCTTCTTTTCGTCGAGTTTCTGATAGGCCTATGATATCTCATTTTATGTTTGTTAATTCTTCTTCCAATTCATGTACTTTTTCATCCGTAGACATTGATCTAATATTGTATGTCCCTATTGACAGGTTGACGGATTTTTTTGATTTATGTTGTGTTCGTCTTAGTGGGTTTTTGTTTTTATCTATCAAAAGCGAATTATTGCGTCTCCCAGATACCGCGAGGCAGACCTTTGAGGTGTGGGATAATATTATGGGTTACTTCTGGTTTCGTCATAATTTACACTAAAATTACTAACAAGAGAGTGCTCTTACTTATACATGTTCAAATTGATATATAGTACCAACAGATGCTAGTTATATACCATCAGTACTAATAAAATGAAAACTATCAAATTAATGTCAATTTCATTGAATAATCAAAACAATCGAAAATATATACCAAAACAACACAATAAAAGTAAAAGTAGAAGAAGAACTAACCGACCCTATTGAAGCTGGTAATGGGATAAGACAGGGAGATTTCCTGAGTCCTTTATTGTTCAACCGGATTATGGATGAAATAATAAAAAAGTAAGAAATAAAAGAGGATACCAAATGGGAGAACAACAAATTAAAATAATCTGCTATGCAGACGACGCAATACTATTCCTTCAAAGTGAAGATGATTTACAACGTATGCTACACCAATTTCATATAACCGCCAGAAAATTTAACATTTTAATTTCTTCAAAAGAGACAAAATGCATGGTTTCAACAGCAAGTTTACTAATATGTTAATTGGAGCTGGAAGGTCAGATAATAGAACAAGTGATGGAGTTTAAATATCTAGGTATCACATTATCTAGCTACGGAAATCTCGAAACTTAAGTGGAAGATCCACTGAATAGAGCAAACAGAGCCGCAGGCTGCTTAAATGAAACAATATGAAGAAATAAAAATATCGGGAAAGAAACCAAAGGCAGAATTTACAAAACAGTTATCAGACCAATAATGATATACGCAGCAGAAAGAAGACCTGACACAGAGAGGACAAAAAGGATGTTAGAAACAACAGAGATAAAAACACTTAGAAAAATTGATGGTAAGACACTATGGGACAGAGCTAGAAGTACAGATTTACGATGTAGATACAAGGTGAAGAACATTAAGAACTGGTTAAGAAATAGAAGAGTAGAATGGAACGATCATATAAGCCGAATGACAACAAATGGAGTAGTAGACATGGCAAGAGACGGTTACCCAATAGGAAGACGATCAGCAAGAAGATCACGAAAACCATGGAACGGCAACTTACTGGAGACACATTGAAAAACAGACAGAGTAATGTCTATATAAAAAGAAGAAGAAGAAGAAGAAAAAGATACACAGGATTGACAGGATAAACAATAAAATAGCTGCAAGAAAGAGAAAATGAATCAGTCATATTAATGTAGAATAGCAGAGGACAAAGTATTTGTCATAGCCTTAGACAAGTGCCCAATTGAAAAAAGACCACAGGTCGTTCAAAGAAGACGGAACTCTAGAAAGAAAATAGTATAGATTTAAAAAATAAATAAAAGCATAAACATGTCTTTTCCTACTCTTTTAATATTGAAAATACGCAAATAGAACCTTGAATTAAAATGTAACCTTTGATATCTGTGATAAACCCATCATCACCTGAACAATGGCGCCATGTATGAAGTTGAAATTTTTTACACCTATTTTAACTGTTTATTTTTTTATTATCTATATATGAGTTACGAACGATATCACAAACTTATTTATTTTCCACAAACAGGCTCTTTAATACCTTAAATTATTACTATACAAATCTGATTCGAAATATCGTCAAAAAGTAATACACGGCATGTAAAATTTAAATTTTCAATAAAAAGTAAAATATTAGGCATTACTTACGGGGTTCAAAGAACGAGCCTTTACGAAAATTTAAGTACTAAGAAGATCAGAACAATCGGGCATACCCAGGGTAATGATTAAATAATTAATCGGCTCATTCGTCAGTCACCCCTTTAATATGATTTTGTCAAATTGGTCCTTTTTAGGACCAACTATTCTAATAACATATGTATATAACTGTTAAGGGTATATCTAGAGATCAAGAAACTTTACTTTACTTAAACTTATCAGACATATGCGCTAAATACGAATCTGACTCATTTCTAGTGCAGGAAACACATATAGGGCCTAACGTAGGGTATTTGGTATAAAGCTTATCGCTGAAAACCACATTATAGATATAGACATGCTATCTCTGTCGGAAAAAAAGCAAAGAATAACTCAAAGTAAGAAAGGACAACACCAGTCAGCTTTCAGAGAACCTTTCAACGATGTTCAGCTTGGATCCACCATCTACATATTTAATAAAAAATAATACAACTACCTACATTGAGGATCTGAGCACTATTACGAAATCTGTAAACAAAAGTGGCTATAGATAGGGAAGATCATGTAGATTACAAATGCTAAATCTTACCCAACACATCAAAGACGGGTACGAAAAATATCAGGTATCAGGGGTGGTATTTTTCAATCTAAATGCCGCTTACAACACCTTAAATTACCAAATATTTCTCGAAAAACTATATGATATCCCCTTAGATAACAAACTCACTTATATTATTTGCGTATGCCTACACAAGAGAATATTTTTTGTATCACTCAATGTTAAGAATAGCAGATGAAAAACGGTCTTGCTTGGGGTAGCATAAAAGCACCTACACTGTATAACATTTACCCAAACGATCAACTCATACCGGTAGATAATGGGACTAATATTATAAAGACGATACACCTATTATTGCACAATAAAAATAAACTATGAATCAATTTTCAGCCAAAACCCCTGAAAAACTCATGTGCGCTCCTCAATTTCCCTAACATAGACGCTTTCACAAACTGAACATCCAATAATGTCATGAAATTGTTGAACTGTAGACTTCCTATAAATTTCTTGAAAATAGTTTGTATCCCACGGGATCAGTCACAGATCATTGTTTAAAACTAAAAGGTAAATTGAGGACCAGAAATAATATTCTTCGCAAGCTTGTCAGCTAAAAATGAGGCGTACGTCCTTCCGCCTTTAAAACATAGACGCTTGCACTATATGCTTCTGCTGCCGAATATACCTTGATAGACAAATTAACCATTCTTTTTTTTTTGTGCACACTACTACCCATTTAAACACAAAAATATCTATTGCAGCACTTAACCATATTTATTTTGAGATAACCTTCTATCGAGATATCATATGAGTATACAAATAAGACCAGAACTAAAATAATAAAAAAGCTTTATACAAGATATCGCAGAAGAGTAGATGAAATAAAAGTAGTTTTTATTAATCGGGTGCTTACATAAAACGTACAAAGACATAATCACGTAAACAAAATACATTACGAAATTTCTGTAATAAAAAAAAACATCGAATTCGGCATTGAACTAATAAAATTATATTAAATAAAAAAACAACATTTCTAAAAATGCAGAAAAAATAAAACTTTCTATGCAAGCGAACATTCCATTAAATAATAAGCCGAAATCCTTTTGTATCTATATACCTGTTTTTTAAAGAACCAGTTACCTTTTAGTACGTAGTTATACCAGGTAATAAGATATCCTCTGTTACACAGTGTAATGCATATGACATTACACTGTCTACAAATAGTAGATAAAAATAAGGAGCCCATATAAACCGTTCAGGGTATATGTTGAAAATATACGGTATAATCGCACAGTTGCCAAACTCTCAGAGCTTACTTAAACCGATAAACGTATGGTTCAAATATACAATGAAAAAGATCTGAACGACCCCTATAATATATACACGTGAACTAAACGATATACATTTATGATACAGGGGTATTTAGGGGCTCCAAAATTTTTTTATAAATTATTAAACTCTACATGTTGATGAATCGACTGAACCAATATTACGGAATTGTCAAGTGAGCTCCGTATATCGGTATCCACTTGACCACGGAGCTCAATTGAACCTGAATTTTAACATGGGCGGAGTTCACTTAATGCCGTAGATATATATATATATATATATATATATATATATATATATATATATATATATATATATGATATTTAATCTGTGCAGATTAGTTAAATAGTAAACTCTTAAATATTGGGGAAATCTGCAAGAAAGACTCTAATGTGTATCAATTGTTTCGCCGAACGTTTTCGTCAAAGATAATTAATTTGGCTTCTTCAGGGCTGAAAGAGAATAAATTATAATTAGCTACCATATATTATCTATTAAAACATTATTGATCTTACCGTAACTTAGAATTGTAGAGTTAGAATATTAAAAAACATTGCTAGTAACATAGTGGTGTTTTTTGTTACTATGTGCAAAAAAAAAGTTTTTTATAAGGTTTGAAATGTATGGTAGCTTTGAACTTGACACGTAAAGGCTTACCCAAGGTTATTCGAAAAACCCAATGTAACTACATTTAAAAGGAGGTAATTCTTTGAATTGTCGGCAGTAACTAAATTTTTGATTTTCAGACAGTTAAAAGTGAGGTTCTGTTTGAGCCAGAACGCAAGCGCTGACAACTTCATTAGTTCGTATGAATCTTTATGTCGTTAAGGTTCATTGGTAAGAAACGAATGAATTTAAATCCCAGTAAAGGGAAATATTATTTTGATTTTCTTTATCTAATTATATTATATTGTTCATGTACTATCGAATCTTATTGAGATGTATCTAAGAAAAGCAAGGGAATGTTATATATTTTTTGTTAATGAAAATTAATTATAAAGGTATGTTAGTTGTTAATGGATATATCAGTCAAGTTAGTTATCTGTGATATAGTATTGTTCTTGGTATCTGATTTAAGTAACAGGTGGTATATATCGCTTAGATTCTTGATGTCACTCTTAACATTAATGGAGAAATCGTTAAGGAAAATATAAGACATTTCAATGAACTCTCTTTTAGATTTATTATTCTCACGGTGGAGAATTGTGGTGTTAGTATAGTCCATGAGATGACCAGTGGAATGGACATCTTTAACTAATGCACAACGGTCAGGGTGAAGTCGAGAATCACTTTTGTGTAGTGTAATACGTGATTTTAATAATTGAGATGTTTGACCGATGTAGGAATTGTTGCAAGAGAGACATGGAATGTTGTAGACAATATTACTAAGCCTATCTATGGGAGTCTTATATTTTATCTTAGAATAAAGATTATTAATAATTGTTAGGGCTGATCTACAAGCCACATTAAGTTTAATGTTGTTATTATTATTGCCAAAGCTATTTTCAACACTTTTCAGAATCCTTGTTAACCCCGGAGTGATATCTCTGAAATATGGTAATGAAAAATATTTGTTTATAGGAGTATCCGAGACTGTGTTCCCACTTAAGACATCAGGATCAGCATTGTTAGTCGCGAAGGAAGGTGAAATATCTTCGTCATGGATAGTATTAAACAAAATCTTATTAACTAATGGTGTTGGATAAGCGTTTGAAATAAAAAGTTTCTGTAGGATTTGTAGGTTTTTTGTATGAAATGAAGGATCTGATAGTTTTGTTACTCTATTTTTCATCTGTTTGATTAAGTTGACTTTGGTAGAATTATTATGGTATGAGTTGTAGTTAAGGTATCTACCAGAATGGGTCGGTTTTTGATACCAATCTATTTTGATGTTGTTGGTTTCCCTGATCATCCTTATGTCGAGAAAGGGGACGGACCAATTACCATCTTCCCTCTCTATAGTGAACTGGATGTAGGGTTCATAACCATTAAAAGTATCTAATAGTTCATCTACCTTGTCATTGGGTATAGCCAAAATGATATCATCAACATATTTTTTAATAAATGGAATATTAAAGGATAGTAAAGGAATGACTGAGTCTAATACATAATCCATAACGTAAGTTGCAATGATAGGAGAAATCTTAGCTCCCATAGGGGTACCGAAAGTTTGTTGATAGAATTTATCATTAAATGAGAAGTAAGTGTTGTTAAAGAGAAATTCGACGATGCTGATGAATCTGTCGTAAGACATGGAACAACAACCTCTAATACGGTCCCAGTTGATCTCTATTGATGTCAAACATATTCTTAGATGAACATTGCTGAATAAGGATACAACGTCAAGGCTAACGAGGACATAATTTGATGGTAGTATGTAGCCATTATACTTATTTACCATCTCAAAAGAATCTTTAATGTAATATTGACTTTCATAATTATATGCATTAGTAAGTATGTCTGTAACAAAAGCTGAGATATTTTCAGTGGGTGTTCCAATGGAAGCTACTATGGGACGAACCGATAGTGTTGGTTTGTGGATTTTTGGCAAAGCATAAAACTTTGCAATGTTCCCATTATATGTTGTTAGTTTTTTCTTTGTATTACGGTCAATCTCATTGGAAGAGGCTAAGGATGCGATTAATGTATTGCATTTCCTTTGCAGAGAAGAAGTGGGATTGGATGTAAGTGAAACATAAGATCTATCATTATTTATAAGAGAAGAACACAGTTGTAAGTAGTGAGTTCTTTCTAAGATGACTGTAACATTACCTTTGTCTGCTTTTGTCACTAAGAGCTCAGGATTGTATTTAAGAAATTTTTTAGTTTTAGTATATAAGTTATGAAAAAAAGTATTAGATGATTTAGAAGTATTCAAAATGTGATTAGTGATAATGTTGGTGGTTCTTGATCGGATTAAGTTTTGTTCTAATTCAGATGGCAATAAAGAAATTATGTATTCTAAGTCTGCTAAAAGTGTTTTTACTTGAAAATCTTTTCCTAACTTTGGTTCGATGCTAAATTTATTTCCTAATGCCAAGAAACCTAGAATATCATCAGGAATAGTTGTGGTAGATAAATTTTTAATCCATTTTGGATCAGTTTTAAGAACAGATTTACAACAGGACTGATATAGTGAGTTAATTTTTTTGATATTGTCTGATTTAATTGAATAAAATATTTTATTATATCTAATAGATTGAATATGTGAAAATTGCATCCAATCATATTCCGAGGTTGATCTAATGATTTCGGTTTTTTGTTCAGTGAGTGATTTTTCTAACTGTTTGAGAACTCTATGATTGGTTGCAATCTCAACATTTAAAAGTTTGCTATCTAACCTGATAATTTGTTGACATCCCTGCAATTGCCAGAAACCATTTCTGTGAATATAGTTTTGGACAGAGGAGGTGGCATGAATAATGTGTTTTGGTGTTATACCTTTAGAACGACATGACAATAAAAAAAGTCTCCGATTCCTTTCTTTTGCTAGTCTGACATTAGTTTTTTGGTAATCCTTGAGCAACCTCAACGCCTCAGCACCATAATTAACACGTATGTTGGTATAGAACCCCATGTTCCTCTAAAAAGAAAAGAAATTTAATCTTTGCAGATTAGTTAAATAGTAAACTCTTAAATATTGGGGAAATCTGCAAGAAAGACTCTAATGTGTATCAATTGTTTCGCCGAACGTTTTCGCCAAAGAGAATTAATTTGGCTTCTTCAGGGCTGAAAGAGAATAAATTATAATTAGCTACCATATATTATCTATTAAAACATTATTGATCTTATTGATCTCACCTTCCTTCGCGACTAACAATGCTGATCCTGATGTCTTAAGTGGGAACCCAGTCTCGGATACTCCTATAAACAAATATTTTTCATTACCATATTTCAGAGATATCACTCCGGGGTTAACAAGGATTCTGAAAAGTGTTGAAAATAGCTTTGGCAATAATAATAACAACATTAAACTTAATGTGGCTTATAGATCAGCCCTAACAATTAATAATCTTTATTCTAAGATAAAAGATAAGACTCCCATAGATAGGCTTAGTAATATTGTCTACAACATTCCATGTCTCTCTTGCAACAATTCCTACATCGGTCAAACATCTCAATTATTGAAATCACGTATTACACTACACAAAAGTGATTCTCGACTTCACCCTGACCGTTGTGCATTAGCCAAACATGTCCATTCCACTGGTCATCTCATGGACTATACTAACACCACAATTCTCCACCGTGAGAACAATAAATCTAAAAGAGAGCTCATTGAAATGTCTTATATTTTCCTTAACGATTTCTCCATTAATGTTAAGAGTGACATCAAGAATCTAAGCGATATATACCACCTGTTACTTAAATCACAACCTTAACGACATAGAGATTCATACGAACTAATGAAGTTGTTAGCGCTTGCGTTCTGGCTCAAACAGAACCTCACTTTTAACTGTCTGAAAATCAAAAATTTAGTTATTGCCGACAATTCAAAGAATTACCTCCTTTTAAATGTAGTTACATTGGGTTTTTCGATTAACCTTGGGTAAGCCTTTACGTGTCAAGTTCAAAGCTACCATATATTTAAAACCTTATAAAAAACTTTTTTTTTTGCACATAGTAACAAAAAACACCACTATGTTACTAGCAATGTTTTTTAATATTCTAACTCTACAATTCTAAGTTACGGTAAGATCAATAATGTTTTAATAGATAATAATATATGGTAGCTAATTATAATTTATTCTCTTTCAGCCCTGAAGAAGCCAAATTAATTGTCTTTGACGAAAACGTTCGGCGAAACACTTGATACACATTAGAGTCTTTCTTGCAGATTTCCCCAATATTTAAGAGTTTACTATTTAACTAATCTGCAAAGATTAAATATCTTTTCTATATATATATATATATATATATATATATATATATATATATATATATATATATATATACATCTAGCGGTTAATGTAAGCTCCGTTCTAAAACGGTATTATACTAACTCCAGTAGAATATACACCGTGTATTTTATTATCTGAGTAGCGCTTTATGTAGACTCCGACCAACACGTAGGATTAAGTGAACTCCACAAAAGGATAAGCCATTTTTGGGATCCGTATTTATGATATTGCATATACTTCTAAACTCCTGCGATGTTGCCAATAATTGTATTAGTAGTAGATTTTCAAATTTTACAGCAGGTACATTCTGGAACTTGAAATTTATTTCAATATCCATCAATTTAATCATGGAGGAATTTAAGGACTATTTGGCTAATTTATGTAGTTAAATATAAATTGTTAACCGACATATACCTTTATTTTACTTTTTAGTTTTAATAAGCAAGGCGGTAATTTATATTACTTGCTTTATATAACTTGGAAAAGCGAAAATTTCCGTTTTTAATAATTAGTATTTTTTATTAAAATGCATTGGCATTAAAACATTTAGTACATAAATGTACGTATATCAAATAGAGTAATCGTGTAACAGTTTTTGAAATTAGAAGCCCCTTCGGTAAGATTATAAAGTTTGTTACCACAAAAAATCTACTAGCATGCACAGAGGTGAGAGAGACCTACACAGAAGAAGATCTATTTTTAGCGAATGACAGGGCCATCTATGTAGCCAACCATTGGAAATACAAAATTTAAAGCTGTTGGTGTTCCGGACACGGAAAGTAAAGTAAGTATAAAAAGAGGTAAAAGTAAAATGAAAAGAAAAATAAAACACTTATATAATATGTAGACCTGAAAGTGCGCCGAAGGGTTTGAAATAAGAATTTACCTAAGAAATGAAATAAGAATTTACCTAATATAAAACAGATCTGAAAGAGAACAAAAAACAGATCAAAGAATTAATACAGATTAAGTACATCCTTAAGTAACATATCTCAAATCCGCCTGCAGTTTTGTTGGGTAGATCGAGTAGCTCGACAGAACTGTTGCCGGTCCCAAGCCCAAATAAAGGAGCAGGGAGTCTACAGCCCGTTTAGCACTCTACTGATAGACTTTAAAACCATACAGCTCATAGAAACAGAATTATGCCTCGGGACAGGAATGATTTCATTACGACGACTAACGGGAGAAAGAGGACAACGAATTTGTGGTAAACGAGAAATACACTTTAGAAAGAGAGCAGAAAATTACAAAAGAGCTTGTAGAAAAAAAATATAGACATGTGTGCGCTAAAAGATACAAAGAAAAAAGGAAAAGGGTCAAATTATTATAGATGACCATCTCATGATTTACAGTGGTGTTGCCAAAGAAACCAGAGCCAAAGAAGGAGTCGCTCTGTTAGTACACAAAAATTTTTTACACCAAGTATAAAAATAGTAAGTGTAAAAATTAAACTGGATGTCAAACCTCTGAATGTGATAGCAATTCATACACCAGAGAACAACAAAGATACCACCACAAGGGAAAACTTCTACGAACACCTTCAGACTGTAATAAACGAGACCCCAAATGATAAATATATAATCATTATGGGTGATTTTAACGCCCGTGTTGGCAATGATTTAGTTCCAGGGATAAAACAGCGATATAACGAAAATATCAGAAATGAAAACGGAAACCTTCCAACGGACCTCTGCAGCAAAAACCAGATACGTAATAATAATACATTTTTCCCTCACAAAGAACAATACAAATACATTTTTGAAAACAGTAGAGGACAAAAATCTATTATAGACTATATTCTGTTGAAAAGAGAGCACTAACATCAGCAGAAATAGAAAGCGATCACAAATTGGTATTGTGACGAATGAAAACACATATATGTGATAACAAAACACCGAAATACACCACAAAGATAAAAGTCGAAAGCTTACAGGATGACTCCACAAGATACCTATTCCAGAAAAGAAGAACCGAAAAAAACAGAAAAACATATATCACAGAAAGTGATGGAGTCGAAGAAAGCTGGGCAAAAGTTAAGTCTAATATCTTAGCCTCGGCCAAGAAAGTTCTTGGTAAAAGAAATATAAATAAATTGAAGGAAAAATGTAAAGAAAACAAAAAAGCTTACCTGAAATACATGTCAACCAAAACACAAGAGGCATAACATAATTACAAGACAATTAGAAACGAAACACATGCACTTATAAGAAAAATAAAAAATGGTCACTGGGAACGTTTTTCGAAAGAAATGGTACATAATTTTTCTCGTCTGCAAAAGGAAATATAGCGCTTCATCAGACGTCAAAGAACGGAGGTAAAGTTACTAATAGAACTAAAATACATAGAAAATGATACGTGGATTGACTACCTAAAAAAGCTATATACAGGAGAAAAACAAACGACGCTAGAACCGGAAACATCAGAAATTACAACATATAAAGAACTTAATATAAATGTACAGGAAGTTCGGAAAATACTTGAAAACCTGAGGAAGAGAAAAGCAGCCGATAAAGACGGGATACCAAACGAATACTGAAATATTGTGGAGCAACAATGACAAATGAATGAAAAATTAACAACATTAATTAATAAAATTATAAAACACAATAAAATGCCGGAAGAATGGAGAAGGAGCGAACTAACTCTACTATTTAAAAAAGGAGATAAAATCAGACAAAAAACTACACAGGTATAAACTTGTTAAATACTACGCTAAAACTTACAACTAAAATTTTACAAGTACTAATTAATCACAATATAAGTTTAGCAGATGAACAACCGGGTTTTTTTAGTGGTAGATCGTGTACAGATGCAAAATTCGTGATAAAGCAAATTACTGAGAAATCACTGAAGTATAATAGACCAGCATTCCTGTGTCTGATTGACCTAAAGAAAGCGTTTTACAAAGTAAGACTGAAAGATGTAATCCATCTTCTGTATAATAGAGAAGCTCCCCTAAATATTATAAAAACTATCGAAAACATCGACCAAAACAACAAAATTGAAGTCAGAATAGAGGGACAACTTACAGAATCTATAGAAATAGGCAGCAGAATAAGACAAGGGGATTCGTTAAGATTTAGCCCCATGCTCTTCAATTTGATCATAGATCAAATCATCAAAAGCGTTAACAAACGAAGAGGATACAGAATGGGAAACAAAGAAATTAAAATACTCCGTTACGCAGATGACGCAATATTAATAGCCCAAGATGAAGATAGTTTGCAAAGACTGGTCCACAAATTTAACATAAGAGCAAAAGAATTTAATATGACAATCTCATCTCAGAAAACTAAAACAATAGTAGTCAGCAAAGGACCACAGATGTAAAATAGAAATTGATGGCATTAGCAGAAACAAGACCCGACACAGCCACAACGCAAAGAATAATGGACGCGGCAGAGATGAGAGTACTGAGAAGAATTACAGGAAATACTCTGAGAAATCGAAAAGAAAATGTAACGTATAGTGTATAAATGAATGGATACAAAATAGAAAAAAAGAATGAAATAACCACATAGGTAATGGAAATAAAATACCTGGCATTATGAATTTATTATGACAATTTCATCTCAGAAAACTAAAACAATAGTAGTCAGCAAAGAACCAACTAGATGTAAAATAGAAATTGATGGCATCAGTATTGCACAAATAATGGAAATAAAATACCTGGGAATTACACTGTCTAGCTACGGAGACCTGGACAAAGAAGTGAGAGATCAAGTACTAAAAGCAAATAGACTGGCAGGATGCCTTAATAACACTATATGGCTAAACAGACACATTAACACTGAGATGATATCAATTTATAAAGCCAGTGTAAGACATATAATGACATATGCCTCAGAAACAAGACCCGACACAGCCACAACGCAAAGAATATTGGAAAAGGCAGAGATGAGAGTACTGAGAACAATTATAGGAAATACGCTGAGAAATAAAAAAAAAAGTGAAGACATTAGAAGAAAATGTAACGTAAAGTGTATAAATGAATTGACACAAAATAGAAAAAAAGAAAGGAATAATCACATAAGCAGAATGGAGGAGACCCGTGACGTCAAAATTGCAAGAGATAAGTCACGAATCGGCAGAAGATGTATCGGACGATCTTGCAAAAGATGAAGTGATAACCTTCCATAGAGGTATTATTCCGCCAATGAACAAGTAAAATTGCTTATAAAGAGAAATAATAACAAGAAAAAAAAAGTAACATCTCTCAGATAAATAAGCGGAACAACAGAAACTGAGTATAAACGTGAAATTCCAGAAATAACATTAAATAAATTACCGCAAATCGTACGAACTGAAATAAGTGTTATTTTCTGCACATACATATATATATATATATATATATATATATATATATATATATATATAGATATATATATATATATATATATATATATATATATATATATATATATAATAAGATATATATATATATATATATATATATATATATATATATAATATAATAAGAACTATATATTTAAACCAAGTGACAGAAAAAAAATTATATATACATTTACTTCTAAATGAATAACGTCTATAAAATTATTATTACAGTTAAAGCTTATACAAGCGACAAAATTTTTAAAACAATTAGACCGAACATAATATCATAACTGTAAAACATAATATATACGGAAACAATAAAGAAATAGATATGTTTAGTGGTTATGAAACCGCTTGTCGTCTGCTATGAATTTTATTACAGAATCAAGTTACCATAAGACACCGAAATATTTTGTCTGAGTAATGACTTACTACGATAAAAAGAAATAGAATACTTTTATAATACACAACGTTATAAAGGTGAAACTATAAAAAGATATACATATATAATATAATAATGATATATATGATGATTCATAAACGCATGTTAATAACAATTGGTAATAAAGACATAAAGATACCCACTAGAAAGTTTATAATTTCAAAACGACAGTAAAATAACGTTCAATTCAAAGGTTCAAATCGCGACATAATATGAAATAATTCAACAGCAAGTAAAAGTACTTTTTCTTTACCTATTTCTTTGTCGTCTTCTGAATCTTCATTTCCATTCGTTCCTATCTAAGCACATGTTATCCACAAGGTACTTCTTCATTTTTTATTCACTACTCTTTTTGCTATGGCTTTCGTCATTTTATTTATTCATATCGTTCTCACTCATAACACATATTGGGTAGTTTATTGTTTCATTAAACTTTTTCTGTTTATATCCGTATCATAAAGTTTTCTAGTTATTATAGCGTATATAGTATATGTTAATTCCATTGTATTTCTTATATTTTCAATATATCCAATCAAGATTTTCGAGCAGCTCTGAACCATTGGCCCATTTTTGTTGCTTTTGTCACTGTTTCTCCTTTCTTTTAACTACAACTTTTCTCCACGTTGATCGGTCTTCTACATATCTGCAATCAAATGAAATATTAACTTTTTGAGATATCCGAATATCATTATAAGAGCTTTCTTCATTCAGTATCTGTTCTTAATCTATACGGATTTGTAGCATTATACGAATAAGGCCTTATTTGTTTTATTCATTCTTCGTAATTTGCATCAATATATTAAAATAGGTCTGAAGTTTGTATTATGCTCTTTATTCCTTCAGTGACGGTATTATTAACTGTGATTATTGATCCAATAATATTTAAGTGTTCCATACTTTCGAAATTTCAGTTGTAGACTTTTTGTTTTATCTAGATTTATTTAATTGGTGTCTTCTGTGTATTTGCTTGTATTTGGTTTTCACTTCGTTGATGTTTTAGTTTCTTATGAAGTCGATATCATCAGCATTATGTTAGGAGCTGCTTTGTACATTGGACCGTTAACGGATTACATGTTAAATGGACGTTATATCTATTTTGGTAGGCTGTTCGTTAATTTTTTAACTATTTGAATTAAGAATTTGTATTTTATTAGATCTCTGGTTTATTTATTTTATACGTCTGATGTTTTGTTTCCTGTATCGTTCCTACAAGGATTTTGCTGGATACCGACATAGGGAACCTGGTGGTACGTACATGATGTTTTGATTACCAACAGTAGAAAATTTGTCCTGCTGTAAAATCATGATTATTTTACTATAAAATATAATGTTGTTTAATAATAATAAAGTTGTTTCACTTTGCTTTCTCCATCCAGGTCGCAGTGAGACTGCTACCATTATACCTTCTGGTATTTAATATTTTGCCGATCAAGCAACACTTCCTATAGTCATTAACTTGGTACTGATATCTCTACTCCCCGATTTCAGCAAGCAGTCACCAAACTATTAAAACTGCTACATTCATGCCTCCTATTCAGTGGCGGCTCGTGGCTTGAAAGACAAGGTCGGCAAGGTATTTTTTGTCTCCTCAGATAGGTATACCGTCTAATAAAGACTAAGTAAATCATCATAGGAGATTTTTTGTTTTCTTAATTTTTGTTTTTTTTTTCCTATAAATTTAGAACCTAAACATGTTTATAAATTAACTCAAGTCTACGTTGTTTGGAAGTAACAAAATGGGTTATAACGTCATCGTAAAATTTATTAGAGTTTTGGAGAGATTTTAAAAGTGTTTTTTCTATTGACATTTGAGACAAGCTTGACATTCTCTCTTGTTTCAAGGTATTTCGACAATAAGTTTTGATTCTTTTGAGGCAAGAGAAATCTCGTTCATTTGAGGCAGACGTTGGTGGTAATGAGAGAATTAATGACAATAATTTATTAATTTCGGTAACAGTTTGTTGTAATGAATTGCAGTATATAAAATATATATATATATATATATATATATATATATATATATATATATATATATATATATATATATATATATATATATATATATATATATATATATATATATATATATATATCTTGTAACTTATCCCATCTTCCGAAAATATTTGGACCAGCATATAAAACTTTTAATTCATTTTCTAATTTTATTTTATTAAAGAATGATGGATAATTTTTAATTAACCTGTCTAATAAATATCTTGGTAATTCTTTGGCGTAACTTTTAAATTTTGAATCGTCAAAGAGGTCAAAAATTTGCAAATCTTCAAAATTCGAAAAACGAGTATCTATTTGCATAATAATAGTATCCAAAATTTCAAAATATACTCGTTTTTCGATATCTGTTTCTGTGTCATGCCTTTGTCTTTTTTTTGGGGGTTCGGAAATATCAAGCGAGTCCAAAACTTCACTGCGTATATACTGGAAATGTATCATTAATCATTACGAAAATCTCTGAGATTTTGCACCAGTCTTGTTATTCTATTTTTGGAATGAATAATGTCAGCTAACTGATTTTGAACAACATTAAATATCAAATCGGTTTGGGTAAACACTTTCTTAAAAATATTTAAAAGTATGTTAAAAGAATAATCATTTAATAAAGTTTTCAAACCGATTGCTTCACAGATCGAGATATCATCACTTTGAAAATCGTCGCATTCAATAATAAAATCAAAAACTTCCAAAAGCTCCAAAAATTTAACTTTTAATACACATAAGAAATAATTATATGCAGAAGAAACACAAATTTAAAAACGTTATCCACTTATTGTACGCAAGAGAGATACCTCTAGGAAAAATCAAAACGACCGAAAATGTATACCAAAATAACACAATAAAAGTAAAAGTAGAAGAAGAACCAACCGACCCTAATAAAGCTGATAATGGGATAAGACAGGGATATTTCCTGAGTCCTCTATTGTTCAACCTGATTATGGATGAAATAATAAAAAAGTAAGAACTAAAAAAAGATACCAAATGGAAGAAAAACAAATTAAAATATTCTGCTGTGCAAACGACGCAATACTACTCTTTCAAAATGAAGATGATTTACAACGTATGCTGCACCAATTTCATATAACTGCCAGAAAATTTAACATGTTAATTTCCCCAAAAGAGACAAAATTCATGGTTACAACAGCAAATTTACTAAGATGTTAATTGGAGATGAAAGTTCAGATAATAAAACAAGTGATGGAGTTTAAATATCTAGCCATCACATTACCTAGCTACGGAAAGCTCGAAACTAAAGTATAAGATCCAGTGAATAGAGCAAACAGAGCCGCAGGCTGCCTTAATGAAACAATATAAAGCAATAAAACTATCGGGAAAGAAACGAAAGGCAGAACTTACAAAACAGTCATCAGACCAATGACATACGCGGCAGAAACAAGACCTGACACAGAGAGGACAAAAAGGATATTAGAAACATCAGAGATGAAAACACTTAGAAAAATTGATGGTAAGACACTATGGGACAGAGCTAGAAGTACAGATATACGACGTAGATGCAAGGTGAAGAACATCAAGAACTGGTTAAGAAATAGAAGAGTAGAATGGAACGATCATATAAGCCGAATGACAACAAATAGAGTAGTAAAGACGGCAAGAGACGGTTAACCCGTAGGAAGACGATCAGTAGGAAGATCACGAAAACGATGGAACGGCAACTTACTGCAGGCACATTGAAAAATGACAGTCATGTCTATATAAAAAGAAGAAGAAGAAGAAGAAGACACAGGATAAACATTAAAATTGCTGCAAGAAAGATAAAATAAATCAGTCATATTAATGTAGAATAGCAGAGGACAGAGTGTTTAGAGAAAATAATGAATCAGTCATATTAATGTAGAATAGTAGAGGACAGAGTATTTGTCATAGCTTTGGACAAGTGCCCAATTAAAAAAAGAACACAGGTCGTCCAAAAAAGATGGAACTCTAAAAAGAAAATAGAATAGATTTAAAAAAATAAAAGCATAAACATGTCTTTTCCTACTTTTTTAATATTGAAAATACGTAAATAGAACATTGAATTAAAATGTAATCTTTGATAATCTGTGATAAACCCATCACCTGAACAGTGGCGCCGATATATGTAGTTGAAATTGTTTACACTTATTTTAACTGTTTATTTTGTTGTTATCTAGATATGAGTTGCGACCGATATCACAAATTTATTTAATTTTCATAAAGAGGCTCTTGGATTTGCTTGATATGCACTTCGCTTGTGCCGCTGGTTAATAATCAAACTCCGTGCGAAAACAAAACTGACTTTATTTTGAATTACACAATACATGAATATATAAACGCTTATTAAGTATTATGTCCGCTCGCTCTGAATGCTGTGTCACCGATCCTGTCTCGTACTTGAGGGCCGTCTGTCGTCTTTGGGGTGTCTTAAGGGACTCCCTTATCTTCACATATGGCATAATATATCTTCCTACGCTACTATGTTGCCGGATTGTAAAAATGCATAAAATAAACTTGAATTAGATAGAGGCGTGAACATGGCCCCCGCCTTGGCAAACACTGGCAACAAAATCGTCTGCTAATGCTAAATGTTCAAATGTTTAAACTACACTTAGTCCGAAACGGGTAGCAGACAGACCTTGGAAAAAGAACGAGTTATGATACCATTGTCTGTCTTTATCCTAAAAACTCTGGCTACACCATCACTGCCGCGTAAAAGTTCGATCACGCGACCTAACTTAATGGAGGTAAATTGTCCTCTTTTATGAGCACTAACGTGTTTTCCGCAACTTCACCGTTAGTAGTAGTCAATTTCGTGCGTTTTTGTAGTTCGGAGATGTATTCTTTGTTCCATCGTTCCCATATATGCTGAGAAAGCTGCTGAACATGCTGGAATTTTGAGAGCCGATTAACTGGAACATGACGCAAATCTGGATCTGGATTGGTAATAAGTGGTCTTCCGATGAGAAAATGTGCAGGGGTTAATGGGGAGAGATCATTTGGATCACAGGATAAAGGATGAATCGGTCGGGAATTTATTATAGCTTCAATCTGCACAAGCAACGAATAAAATTCCTCGAACGTTAAGTGCGCGTTTCCCAAAACCCTATGCAAATGATGCTTAACTGTTCTTACTCCGCTTTCCCACAGTCCGCCAAAATGTGGAGAATAGGGAGGTATGAAGGACCACGAAATATTATTCTTTAGCAAGGATTCTCTTATCGCGGGAGTGTGCTGCTCTAAAAATTTTCTTAACGATTTTAACTCCGAACTAGCTGCTATAAAATTGGTTCCATTGTCGGAAACCATCTTTTGAGGCTTGCCTCTTCGCGCAATAAATCTTTTAAAGGCCAACAGAAATGATTCCTTAGACAGTTCTGTAACTAATTCTAAATATATGGCCTTCGTACAAAAACAAATAAAAAGACACATGTAACTCTTTATTAGTTTACAACCTCGACCCTTTCTATCGCGAATTAAGAAAGGGCCCGCATAATCTACACCTGTTACAATAAACGGTGGGCCACCTGCGAGACGCTGGGCAGGTAGGTCACCCATTATTGGCTGAATGGATTTAGATTTTAATCTAAAACATTTTACACATTTATGTACGGTACGCCGCGCTAAATTTCTTCCTGATAACGGCCAGAAAGTTTCTCTTATAGTTGCAAGTAAAAGCTGAGGACCAGCATGCATAAGATCCTTGTGAAAATGATTAAATATTAACGATGTAACTATATGATCTGCCGCTAAAATAATGGGATGTTTTTTGTCATACGTAAATTTGGAATGCTTTAAACGCCCGCCTACTCTCATGATGCCCTGATCATCAAGAAATGGAGATAAATCATTTTGTAAGGTTGGTCCGGCCATTTGAATACTATTTAATGAAATGCCGTTTGTAGTTGGCGCATTACAATCGAACACAACGCGCAAACGTGT
This sequence comes from Diabrotica undecimpunctata, assembly GCF_040954645.1. NCBI lineage: Eukaryota > Metazoa > Arthropoda > Insecta > Coleoptera > Chrysomelidae > Diabrotica > Diabrotica undecimpunctata. Next base: position 176,080 of record NW_027311927.1, on the reverse strand, counting down.
CGTCAAAGAATTTTCCTTAATTACTGGATGATGTGGCATAAAATAAAATGTAGTATTTACCCTAAAGTCTGTTGCCGCTTCCGTAATTCTGCATAAACCTTTCATATGTCCTAACTCTTTATATTCCTGGATGAATTCGCTATAAAGAGTTTTAAGATTGGCATCTTTATTCAATTTACGCTCGAGATTTAAAAATCTATTTTTTGCTTGACGAAATGAATCACCGAGTGAACTTATCGGTTCTTTGAATGGCAATGATACTATGAATTTGCCTGTCGCGTCGCGTTTCACCGTATCTTCGAAATGTTTTTCGCATGCAATTTCTTCGCCCGAGAGTGCAGGTTTTCCATTAAAAACCTCTTCAAGTTCCCAGAACTTACTTAGCTGTTCTGTAACTTCGATTGTGTTTGTGAAATTACACTTAGTTATTCGCTTTTCTGATGCTTTGTTTTGGCTGATATACGGCCCTGCTATGATCCAGCCAAACATTGTTTCTTGCATGAATGGTTTATTTTTACCTAAACTAATTCTGTTTGCGCCCAGTATTTGCCAAAATAGATCACTTCCTATCAACAATTCGACCTTTTGTGGTTTATGAAAATGATTATCCGCTAATTTTAGATGTTTAGGTATCTGCAAATCGCTAATGTTTATTTCAGATGCCGGCACGCACCCCGTAATTTCTGGTATTACGAAACAATTTAAAGTTGTATGAAAAGTTATATCGCTACGCGACTGTATATTTATTTCGCATTTAAATCGAACGGGAGATGCAATATTATTTATGCCCATGACTGATATGTTCGCGCTTGTCGTTTTTAATCTAAGTTTATCGCATAAATTTTCGGTTATGAATGAGCTTTGTGAACCGCAATCTAGCAAAGCTCGCACTATGTATGCCTTACCTTGGCCGTCAAAAATATTAACTAATACTGTGGACAGTATAGTTTGATCTGCAGCGCTAACTGCCAAAACTGACAAATTGGTAGTGTTTAAACTACCTTGTATATTATCTGCAGATCGTATATCGCTCGCGTTTCCTACCGGTTGATGAACTAAAGCTGCGTTCTGTTCGCTTGACCTATCTGGATGCAATAACGTATGGTGTTTTGACGCACATTTCTTGCATGTTGATTGTCTACACCGCTTATAGAAATGTCCAGGTTTAAGACAATTCGTGCAAAGATTGACCTGTCTTACTTTATTAAACCTGTCCCTAGATGAAAGTTTTGAAAATTCGCCGCATTGATAAATGGTGTGTTCCCTTTTGCAAATAGGGCAACACTGTGTATTATCCGATTTATTTAAAGTTTCCTGTGATGAATATAGACCGCGAATGTTATATGAATATTTCGTATTCCGTGAATATGCGCCCGCCTGAGAAATATTCCGTGTATTTTGTTTTTCAGCTTGATTTACCTCAAGAGATTCTAAGAGGTCCGCCCTTGATTTTAAAAACGTTTTAAAATCATCAAAACTAGGAATTTCATTATGTGTTTTGCTATTCTCCCATGCGCGTAAAGTTGATGTATCGAACTTACAAGAAATAATATGAATAAGGAGTATGTCCCACGAATCAGTAGGTAGCCCTAGCTGCTTTAACGCGTACAAATGCTTCGAAAAAATGTCAACTAATTGCCGCAATCTATTAGATGACTCTTTATGTATTGGCTCTATATTAAATAAGGCATTAATATGATTGGAAATTAATAATCTCTTATTATCGTACCTTTCCCTAATTAATTTCCACGCAACTGCATAATTTTCGGCGGTAAACTCTAATGTTCGTATGACCTGCGCCGCACCGCCCTGTAATGAACTTCGTAAATAATGAAAACGCCTTATATTGTCTAAGTACTCATTTCTGTTAACTAAAGATTCAAAAAGATCTGCAAAATCTAACCAATTATTATAATTACCATCAAATTTTGGTAACTCGATAGGTTTAAGCTCAATACAATGCCCTGTATATGAATTCTTAGAGCGCTCACTTGCTTTATCGCTTTCTATACAAGCTACTTGTTGATTATCGCGAATGATTTTTCGCGCTACCGCTAATTGTGAATAATATTTGTTATAGAATTCTTCGCGCTCCGTATATTCATCCTCTAATAATTCAAATTGAACCGTATGTTCTATTTGCCCCTGAACCTCATCGAATTCGCCCTGTAAATGTTCTATATTATTTACCATTTCAATAGCCTGTAATATTTCTAAATCTGAAATCGTTTCACCCTTAGTTATTTTATCATTTAACGCTAATATAAATTTCGAAAATATTGTGAGTTTGCATTTAAAACCGCCCCTTTTTCGCTTTAAATTCTCCATAATTTTATAATGAATTATACAGTAAACAGAAACAGATTATAAATCGCTTGATATTCGACCCTAACGTTCTCAGAATTATCACATGTGCAGAATAAAGGTACAAAGACTGATAAATAAAAGGGAATGTGAAGTGGATATGCTCACCAAAATATTTGTATTCTAACAGCTAGCCTCCTGGCGCCAAGAATCTTCGCCTCAGGTCTTCACAGATTTTAAAACCACAGTTGTCCAATTATGTAACTGTCTTAAGAATAGCGTTCGACAGTCTATAACGCGCTCGGGCCACTATGAATGCACTATTTCGCCCGCTAATTTGATGACACAAATATGAGTTCGGAATTCGGTGAATTTACACTGTTTCAACACAAAAATTTGATGATTCGGCTCGAATAGACCATGGATTTGCTTGATATGCACTTCGCTAATCAAACTCCGTGCGAAAACAAAACTGACTTTATTTTGAATTACACAATACATGAATATATAAACGCTTATTAAGTATTATGTCCGCTCGCTCTGAATGCTGTGTCACCGATCCCGTCTCGTACTTGAGTGCCGTCTGTCGTCTTTGGGGTGTCTTAAGGGACTCCCTTATCTTCACATATGGCATAATATATCTTCCTACGATACTATGTTGCCGGATTGTAAAAATGCATAAAATAAACTTGAATTAGATAGAGGCGTGAACAGCTCTTTAATACCTAAAATTATTACTATACAAATCTGATTCGAAATATCGTCAAAAAGTAATACACGGCATGTAAAATTTAAATTTTTAATAAAAAGTAAAAGATTAGGCATTACTTATGGGATTCAAAGAACGAGCGTTAAGGAAGATTGAAGTACTAATAAGATCACCGCAATCGGGCCTACCCCGGGCAATGATGAATTAATTAATCGGCTAATTCTTCAGTCACCCCTTTAATATGATTTTGTCAAATTGGTCCTTTTTAGGACCAAATATTCTAATAACATATGTCTATAACTGTTAAGGGTATATCTAGAGATCAAGAAACTTTACTTTACTTAAACTTATCAGACATATGAGCTAAACACGAATGTAACTTACTTCTAGTACAGGAAACACATATAGGGCCTAACCTAGGGTATTTGGTATATAGCTGATCGCTGAAGACCACATCATAGATATAGACATGCTATTTCTGTCGGAAAAGAAGCAAAGAATAACTTAAAGTAAGAAAGGACAAAACCAGTCAGCCGAGAGAACCTTTTAACGATGTTGAGCTTGGATCCACCATCTACATATTTAATGAAAAATAATACAACTACCGATATTGAGGATTCGAGCACAAAGCTTATTACGAAACCTGTACCAAAAACACTCTACAATGGCTTATCCGGATGATGAACAACTGTATTCAAATTATGGAGATACCCAAAATTTAGAGACAAGCCAAAGTTGTTACCTTGCTTAAACCTGGCAAAAAAAAGACCGGGTACGAAAAATATCCGGTTACCCACTTACACTGTCTGCGTATGCCAACATAAGAGAATATTTTTTGTATCACTCACTGGTAAGAATAGCAGATGAAGAACGGTCTCGCTTGGGGTAGCATAAAGGCACCTACACCGTATAACATTTACACAAATAAACGATCCATACCGGTAGATACTATTACTTCTATTATATAGACGAGACACCTAATATTGCACAATAAAAATAAACTATGAATCAATTTTCAGCCAAAACCCCTGAAAAACTCGTGGGTGTTCCTTCAATTTCCTCAACATAGACGTTTTCACAAAACTGAACATCCAATCTTGTCATAAAATCATTGAACTGTAGACTTCCTATAAATTCCTTAAAAATAGTTTGTATCACACCGGGTCAGTCACAGCTTATTGTTTAAAACTAAAAGGTAAATTGAGGACCAGAAATAATATTCTTCGCAAGCTTGTCAGCTAAAAATGAGGCGCACGTCCTTCCGCCCTTAAAACATAGACGCTTGTACTATATGCTTCTGCTGCCGAATATATCTTGTTAGACAAATTAACCATTCTTTCTTTTTGTGCACACTACTAACCATTTTAACACAAAAATATCTATTGTAGCACTTAACCATATTTATTTTGAGATAGCCTTTTATCGAGATATCATATGTAGTACACAAATAAGACCAGAACTAAAATATTAAAAAAGCTTTATACAATATATCGCAGAAGATTGGATAAAATAAAAGTAGTTTTTATTAATCAGATGCTTACATAAAATGTACAAAGACATACTCACGTAAACAAAATATATTACGAAATTTCTGTAATAAAAAAAAAACATCAAGTTCGGCATTGAACTAATAAAATTATATTAAATGAAAAAACAACATCGTTAAAAATACAGAAAAAATAAAATTTTCTATGCAAGCGAACATTTCATTCAATAATAAGCTCAAAATCCTTTTGTATCTACCTACCTGTTTTTAAAGAACCAGTTACATTTTAGTACTTAGTTATACCAGGTAATATGATATCCTCTGTTACACAGTGTAATGCGTATGACATTCCACTGTCTACAAACAGTAGATAAAAATAAGGAGCCCATATAAACCGTTCAGGGTATATGTTGAAAATATACGGTATAATCGCACAGTTGCCAAACTCTCAGAGCTTACTTAAACCGATAAACGTATGGTTCAAATATACAATGAAGAAGATCTGAACGACCCCTATAATATATACACGTGAACTAAGCGATATACATTTATGATACAGGGGTATTTACGGGCTCCAAAAAATTTTTATAAATTATTAAACTCTACATGTTGATGAATCGACTGAACCAATATTACGGAATTGTCAAGTGAGCTCCGTATATCGGTATCCACTTGACCACGGAGCTCAATTGAACCTGAATTTTAACATGGGCGGGCATTATATATATATATATATATATATATATATATATATATATATATATATATATATATATATATATATATATATATATATATATATATGTGACAAAGGAGTGATACCGGAGGAATATCACGGGTAGTATCGTAATTTGAAAACGGTAAATGATGTAACAGACATTTTGCTATAGCCTGCTTTCAGTGACGAATCGGACGAGGAAGCCTCATAATAATATTTTTATTATTATAATATATATTATTGTTATTATTATATTCGCAATAAATTTTTTTTTTTCTATAAAACTGCCTTATTCATATAAATAATAGCTATAACTACAAACAACAAAATTTTCAGGGAAAACCAGTTAAATGTCATAAATATCGACCAATACCTTAAAACATTGTTATTACCCAGTAAAAGCCTTATATCTCGATCACAAAACTGGAAAATATTATACTTGGTTTATTATACATATTTGTGTTAATGTTATTTGAAGAGTAACTGATTTATTTAGATTTACAGGTAAAACCAGGTTGGCATTTCCAACTTAAATTTAGGACTAGTCAGATAGGTATTTCAACTTTTGTCAAACTTATGATAGAATATCATTTCAGATATATGCATCTTTCCCTAGAATACCTAATATCAAAAACAAGCTGACTGCTTAAATATATATATATATATATATATATATATATATATATATATATATATATATATATATATATATATATATATATATATATATATATATTTAGATATATATATATATATATATATATATATATATATATATATATATATATATATATTGTTATGATGTATTGTTTGAGAATGATGAGCAATGAGTATTTTTTTAATAATATAGGGTTTTTATCGCGGTTCTCAAAGAATTAGTTTGTAAGTACTTTTTAAAATTATCTTTATTATATCTATTATGAAACACACATATATATATATATATATATATATATATATATATATATATATATATATATATATATATATATATATATATATATATATATATATATATCTAACCTAGCCAATGTAAATTTAAAATAAACTATCTTTAAATTGAAATTCTTATGAAACTAATTAAATTCTATAGACAATGTAAAATTTAAACAAACTATCTTCAAAATTGAAATTGTTATGACACTAACTAAATTATATTAACAAATTTTTGTACCTTTCTGTCACTGAATGCCTAAATGAACTGTTTTCCACTGTATAGATTATAATCACCACTCAATGTTTTCTTCGCAGCTTCGGTTATCCTTGTTTTTGTGAAATTACTTTTTCCAATTATCAGCTTCCATCAATTTAAGATTTTTTTCTTCACCGGCATTTATAAACCACCAAGCAAACCAGCAAACAGCATTTATATTTATTCTTCTTTTCTATATACCAATATAATCACCAAATATATTATTTAATTTTAATATTCAATTAATACTTCTTCCATTATCCTCATTTATACATAACATAATTTTTAATCTTCAATAATATTTTCTTTATACTGTTTCTTAATCTTGATTTAACTCACTATATTGAACAATTGTAACTGATTGACTGCCTCTAACTAATTTTCATACTAAAACTGGCCATCATAGTAACTGTAACTCATAACTGATTGACTAACTGAATGGAATTTCTTACTAAAACTGCCATCTTGAATCCAAATCACGGGTATTTATATCTTTTCAATCTTCCAAAACCATCTGGTAGGAAATCATGTTCGATTTATTCCATTAAACACATGTCTGAATTTTCTGGAGACAGTATATGTTCGATCCACAGACATAACCATTATTCCCGAATGTTCGACCGTAAACAAAGGTCAAATTCTGCATTCTGGAGAATTCGTTAATTTTCTATTGATAATTTTGTTGACATTTAGGTTTTTCAGATCAGAATAAACACTTAAATCAGTAAATATATATAAATTAAACATTTTAAACTAACATTATTATTATAACCCCACTTTATATTCCTAATTATTTAAAATGTCACTTGGAGAGTATGTATATCTGTCTGTCACTTACATGTATAGTTGGTTGCCTAGTCACATGGCTCACTTAAATATATCTACCACATTATAATTACTAAAATACAACTTTTTACAATTATTATATGCTAATTTCTTAAAAATGCCCTCACATAAATATATTTTTATAAAATTCTCTAGTATATAACTTATTAAAATAACCAAATTTAATATCTAATATTATCTAATGTGTAACTTATAAATTAATTTCTATAAACACCAATCATATCAATATATATATATATATATATATATATATATATATATATATATATATATATATATATATATATATATATATATATATATAGATATATATATATATAGGTATATATAAATACATAAAACAAAAAGTGTTGGTCACATTGATACCAGAGGGTGTGTATATATTTATTGTAATATATTCCTATAACTAGTTAGTACGCGTAATAATAAATATCATCCCTTGATATCAGTACCAACGATGAATATAAACATTACGTGATATATGTACTAAACCGAATGAAAACAGTGTCGACGGTTTATAAGATAAGCACCAACGCGCTCACTACGCTCAACATTTTAACAGTCAAGAGTGGGTTCGAATCCTACTGTTGTCAATCTTTTTTGTTTTTTTTTAATTAATTTAATGAAATATCATAAACTGTGATAATTTTAGTATTATGTATTTTTTACATAAGTAATTTAGTATTATGTAGTTAGAAAAATTTTAGATCTAGGGTAAATATAAAAGAAAGATACAAATTGGAAGTAGAGTTCAGAAAAAATTTATCATTTAATTGGTAATAACTGTTGCGAATGAATATTTAATCCATAACTTTTGCCATAAATCACTTTATGCTAATTTTTTATTTCAGATTTAACAAAATTGTGTTTCGTTGTTTCTCTGTTTACGGTAGCAAGTCTGAAATTACATAATATTTCGTTTGTTTGTTATGAATGATAAAGTAATGAATAGGGTTTTCATTTGAGCAACAACAGCTACAAATCGGGTAAAATAATTTGATGCTGAGAACCAAAAAATGTTAACATGTAGGTAACTGGTGCAGTCATTGGCCCCAGTCACCACACCAGAAAGAGTACATCAAAGAAGTATTTGCGTTTTCATCTAACAATAACCAAAATATAGATATTAATTATTTTATGACACGTATATCAAACCAACTTTAACTAAAATTTAACAGCCAAGAATTTAACAAATTAGGGTTATGTTTTAAAAAACGCTGTGTTGATACACATATACACGTGATAAGTTTAAAATGCAAAATAAACTTTTTTTACTTCAGTCACACCAGTTGGAGGGATGCCGGTTTTCAACATCCCTTCAGAGAGAGTCTTGTTTGCTAACAGTGTCTCTTTCAGCGGTTTGTACTTGCTGTAAGTCCAATTGTTCCGCTAGCCTTCTAATGCTCAGTAATAGAAACTTAAGTGGACTCTTAAATGTGATTTAGTCTGGCCTGTTGAATAGATTGATAGAGGGAAATAAAACAATAACTTGTTTAGCTAGAACTGTAATTGAAAAAAAGGACAAGAAATAGAAACTTATAAACTGTGAGTGAATAACTAATGGTAAGGAACCTAATTAGAAAATTACAGTTTACGAACGAAAACACCATAACACTTCTCATTACGGGTTTCCTGATATATTGCGTAACTTGCGATTGCGAACGTGGAGAAAAACTCTCCGAAACTTGAAAGTAGGTCTAAGCCCTACGACGATCGCTAATTCACTGGCTTCCCCTAGCCCCTCCGAAATACTTGTCTATGCATTTTGAAGGATCTACCGGTTTAAGGTCAATATGGATTAAGGTCAAGGGATTTATTTAGGTAACCGATGCGGCGAAAATATTTTTATTTTGTTTTGAAATAGAATTATTTGATTGGAGATTATTGTTCTCCAACATTCCCCCCGGCGTTAGAGCCTTGTGGTCTAACCTACTCTTCTTTATCTTGCCTAGGGAGAACCGAAATTTTAGAGATTGCCCTTGTAAATTGACCATTGATGGTCTTTAACTTGACCACTCTGACTTTGCCATCTTGACCGGGCATTGTATCAACTACCCGTGCTAGAGGCCATTTTAGAGGAGGTACATCGTCCTCTCTAAGAAGATCTAAGTCATTGACTTTTATGTTATCCCTTGGTCGGGACCATTTTGGAGAGTTTTCTAAGCGGTTTAAGTAGTCAACAGACCACTTTTTCCAGAAACTTTGTTGTACTTTTGCAATGTGTTGAAACGCGGATAGTTTATTTTCCGGGATTTTTTCTAAGTTTTGCTCAGGATGCGCAGTCAGGCTGAAGCCTATTATAAAGTGCCCAGGACTGAGAAAAGTGTAATCAGAAGGGTCGCTGGACATGGCACAGATAGGCCTTGAATTCATCACAGCTTTAATTTGAACCATGACAGTATAAAACTGTTCGAAAGTGAAAGAAGAAGATCCTATTAGTCTACGCATATGATATTTAGCGCTTTTTACTGAAGCTTCACAGATCCCAGCCCAATGAGGAGATCTAGGGGAAATAAACTTCCATGAGATTTGATTTTCAGACAAATATTACACAATGGTTTGAGAATTTGACTTATTTTTAAAGAATTTGTATAAGTGGTAGAGTTGGTTTCTTGCACCAGAAAAACATGTGGCATTGTCACTGTAAATGACGGTTGGGTTACCACGTCGGGAGATGAACCTTTTGAGTGTTAATCGAAAGGAAGAAGTTGTTATATCAGAAACAACCTCAATGTGCACAGCTTTGGTCACCATGCACACGAAAATGGCTATGTATGCCTTGACTTTTGGCGCTTTTCGGAGTGAAGAAGATTTTAACAGAAAGGGTCCACCATAATCTACACCTATTTTTTGAAAAGGTCTTGTTGTAATGGACAACCTATCTTCAGGTAAGTTACCCATAAGCTGTTGTGCAGTAGTGCACGAAAATCGGAAACATGTGGTGCAGTTGCGAATAATTCGTTTTACTTCCTTTAGACCATTGAGAGGCCAGAATTTCAACCGAAGGTATGAGAGAACTGTTTGAGCACCAGCATGTCCCAATCTGATATGCTCATTTTTGATGATAAGATTGACGGTATGATTCTTGGATGGAAGTAGTATCGGATGTTTTTGCAAATAGTCTATGTCGGGACAGTTTGTAAGTCTGCCTCCAACTCTGAGAAAATTAGAAGAATCTACAAATGGTTTTAGTAAAACGATGTTTTTATTTGAAATAAATTTGTTATTTTTAAGCTCCGCAATTTCTTTTGAGAATGCATCACCTTGAATTTGTTTGATGATGAAATCCATAGCATAATTTAACTCCGCCACAGAAAGGGGTTCAGAAATTTTTTGTTTTTTACAATTAGAAATAAAACGAAATACGTACGCTACTGTACGTTTTAAGCGTGAAATATTTGAGAAACGTGAAAAAATTCTCATCCAGAAGTTTTCTACGTTAGAATTTACCACGAGGCTTATTTTTCGTTCCTCGGGCAGGTTTTCGAGCACTTTGTCATTTGCTAGATTGGAAACATTGAAATTTTTATCCCGTAAGCATTTAGGGCCTTGCCACCAGAAATCGCTATTGAGAATTTCAGAACCAGACATTCCTCGAGAAAGAAGGACTGCGGCATTTTGTGCAGACTTTATGTGAAGCCATGTAAAGTTTTGAGTCAACTCTTGGACAAGTGCTACCCGGTAACCCACGAAAACCGACCACCGACTTGAGTGATTTTTACACCACGACAGAGCTACCTGGGAGTCTGACCAGAGGGTGACTGAATGAAATTTTACAGGATGATTTTCAAAGATAGAAATTATTTTTGAAACAAGTTTTGAAAGGAGAACCATTGCGCACAGCTCAAGCCTAGGAAGTGTTACCGTCTTTAACGGAGTTATCCTTGATTTGGAAGAAACTAATGCACAGGATATGGTCTCATCGGCATAGAAAGTTCTCAGGTATACGCATGTGCCATAAGCTGCCAAGCTGCTGTCTGAAAATCCATGAAGCTCAGCCTTTAGAATTATTTTTTCAGAAAAGTAGAAACGAGGAATTTTTAAATTTTTTAATTGTGACAAGTCCTGTAGAAACTTGTTCCAATCGTTTAGAATATTTTTGTCCAAAATTTCTGTATCCCAGTAAATTTTTTGCAGATAGAGTTTTTACATAAGCATTTTGCCCTTAACAATGAATGGATTGATAAGTCCCATTGGGTCGAAACATTGTGCTAATGCAGACAGGATTTTTCTTTTTGTTACTGGGGGGCAGAAATTATTTTCGGGGACGGAAATTGTTATTTGGTCTTCCGCAGGGTCCCATTTTAGGCCTAGAACTTTGCTGGAAGTAGAATCTAAATTTAGGTCATATTCCTGAGTAGTATTTTTTGAATGTTTTGGATTGATTTTTTGTAGGAATATGGATGAATTTGAATGAAATTTATGTAATGTAAAACCATGGCGGTTTAGAACAAAATTTAATTGCTGAAATATTTCGAGCAATTCTTCAATATTATTTGACCCACATAAACCATCATCTACGTAGAACTGGGTTTCGAGAAAATGTGAGGCCAATGGGAATTGAATTTTATTTTTATTTGAAATCTCTTGCAAGACTCTCGTTGCAAGAAATGGGGCGCTGCTCGTCCCGTATGTAACAGTTTTAAGTTGAATACATCTTATGGAATCGTGGGTATCGTCCCTCCACAGAATATTTTGTAGAAAGCGTTGATCTTTGTTGATCCACGTCTGTCGAAACATTTTTTGAATATCACAGGAAAATATGAATTTGTATTGCCTGAAACGAACCAGAATATCGAATAGATCAGGTTGCACCTGATACCCTTTTAATAAAATATCGTTCAGACTTTTTCCTGTAGAGCTTTTACAACTAGCATCCATGACGACGCGCAAAGTTGTACTTTTATTTTGTTCGTTGATGACACACAAATGTGAAATAAAATATTTTTTGTCCCAATTTTTATTCACGAACGAAAGCGGTACATATTCAGCATGCCCTGAAGAAATATATATGTCAATGAAGTTTTTGTACTCGAAAAATAATTTTTTATTTTTTTGGAATTTATTTTCGAGCGAGAGAAAACGCCGTTTGGCTATGGAAAATGAATCACCCAGTAGTTGGTGTTCTTGTGCACTTTTTAATGGAATATCTACTTTAAAGCGTCCATTTTCAAAGATCTTTGTTGTAGTTTGGAATATTTGTTCGCCAGTCAGCTTCCGACAGAATAGGTTTTTGAGAAAGTTCTTCCTTGTTCCAAAATTTTGTGAGTAGCTCATCCGTGCTACACGTAGAAAGTAGAGCAACCTATCCAGAAACATTGTTTGCTACTGTGGGTGCCGTCAAGTGAGGAGCTATCACGCCGGCAATTAGGTACCCCAGATGCGAAGCCTGCAAGATTGGAAGCCTGGGGCCAAGAGGAATTATTTCCGGAAGAATTAGGTCGTAGTACAAGTCTGCCCCAACCAAGATGTCTATTTGACTAGGTTTGTGAAAGGAATCATCGGCGAGAAAAACGTCCCCTGGAATTGGTAACTGTTTTGTAAGAATGCGGAACTGTGGACGATTGCAAGTAATATTTTCTAAGATAGCACATGAAATTTTGAAAGACTTTTTATTGTAGTTAGAATGCATTTTTATGTTGACCATCTTCTTTGAAACCAAATTATTTTGACCTATGCCAAAGATATTTAGAGAAATTTTGTGATGTCCTCTCGTGGGAGTCACTATCCGGGTAGCTTTTAGACAGTCAGAGACAGAGTTCAAAATAAAAATAAAACTTTATTGTCTTCCTTAAATTAAATTGACAAAAATCTTATGTACATATATACAATTTGGTTTAGTCTTCTCAGTACCTGGCCTATTTATTCAAATTAAGCTTGACCTTGTCATATGGAACTAGTCTTATCGGCAAGCGAGTGTGTATCTGAAATTTTACGGTAACGTTGTATCGGTTTAATAACAGCGGACGATAGGTACAAAGGAAGGAAAGGAACTCAACACGTCCCTTAAGTGATTCGGGTTAATAGGACACTCCTCGACAGTCTCAACACGACTGCTTCAGAGTACGGGTAGTGAAGAGCTCAACACGCTCTTCGGATAGCGGCGGTATGAGAGACGGAACAACTTGTGAACTCAACACGTCCACAAGCCGGGGTAGGGAAGAAGAGAACCTTCAGTCAACACCTGTCGATTCTCTCTCTATGAGGAAATGTTGCGGTTTATATAGCGGAGCTGTGTAATTAGTTTTGCCCTTTCTACTGTCGATACACTCCTACTTCATGGGTTGGTTCGCGCGCACGCTGGTTTAACGGTGATGGCTTTGACTCATCGTTACACCCCCTCTTCCTGGGAAAAAAAAATTTTGGAACAAAATTTTTTTATTTTTATTCCTTGCCAGGTACTTGGTTACCCTAAAAAAAATTTACAATACATCGAAATAAAAAATGTCCGCCCTAAAAAAAATAAATATCGTCTTCTTAAAAAAAATCGTCTTCCTCTCTCTTAAAAAAAAACGTCTTCCTTCGTGGCACTTCAATTATTGGTTTTTATCCTCAGCACCTGGTTCGGGAGTCTCAGTCTGTATTTTTTTTCCTTTATGCTGCGGCGGAGTTAGTGAGAGCGGCAGGATTGACACTGGAATTGACTGGACTTTCTGAATTTTTGTGATGCCCATGGTTGGTTCATCGAAAAGGTTTTTAAATTTGGAAATAGCCTTTATCAGGGGCTCGCAGCCTTTGCCCGGGGTATTAGGTTTTGGTGTGTTCCCCAACGGTGATATTAATTCTGGAACGGTGTATGGTGGCGGCGTAACTGTGCCGTCCATTTCTATGTCACTGTAATATATTTCTAATGTGTCTGACATTATATTTGAAGGTTACTGGAAAACTGTATTAAAATATACTGTCACTACTTGGTGTTGACTGTAAGTGCTTGGACTGATTAAGGAGTAGGGAAATCGGTAAATGCGGGTTTTAGGTCTTTGATATGAGCTGTTATTGTACGGTTTTTATCGTCGTGTTTTAATTTGAATATTACATTAGAACACACTTTTGTTATAGTATATGGGCCTGAAAATTTCGGTGCTAATTTGGCGTTAAAATTTTTGGCGGCATTTGAGAGTTGGTATTCCCTTTTCATGACTTTGTCGTTTATTGTGGGTTTCCACTCTCTTCGTCGTAAGTTTGTACTAAAGCTACTCCTAAACCGTGGTTCGAAGCGTCAGATTGTAAAAAAAATCTTTTCTGGAAGTCCGGGCAGATCAGTATTGGAGCTTGTGTCAGTAGTAATTTTATTTTGTTAAATGCTTCCTCTTGGTCTCTGTCCCAAGTCCAATGTTGTTTTTTCTTTAGTAGCTTTGTTAAAGGGGCTGCAGTTCGTGAAAAATCTTTTATAAATCTCCTATACCATGAGATGATGCCCAAAAATCGGCGTAGTTGTTTAACGGTTTTTGGCGCGGGATATTCGACTATAGCTTTTGTCTTGTTGTCGTCCACTTTTATTCCCGTTTTGTTTACTACATGGCCTAAATAATTTATCTCTTCTTTGCAGAATTTACATTTGTCTATATTAATTCGTAGTTTGGCCAGCTGTAGTCTGTGAAGTACTTCTTTTAAGTTTTCCATATGTTCCTCGAACGTTTTCCCCAGTACTATTATGTCGTCTAAATAGGCGAATGCATTTGGTTCCATTTCTGGGCCGATTATTGTATCTAGTAATCGTTGAAAAGTAGCGGAGGCGGCGTGTAATCCGAATGGAAGTACTTTGAACTGGAATAGTCCTTTTCCTGGTGCTACGAAAGCGGTCAAGGGTTTGCTTGCTTCGGAAAGTGGTACTTGCCAATATCCATTTTTTAGATCTAACGTGGTAAAATATTTTGCAGATTTTAACTTTTCTAGGATATGATTGATGTACGGTAATGGGTAGGCATCTTTTTCTGAGATGTCGTTGATTTTTCTAAAATCGATGCAAAATCTGTATCCGTTGTTATCCTTCTTTTTTACTAGGACGATGGGGGAACTGTACGGGCTATTGGATTTTTCTATCACGTTCTCTTCTAGCATCTTATCTATCTCATCGTTTATGATCTTCTGCATTGCCGGGTTTCGGGGCCTGTATCTTTGTTTGATCGGTGTATTATGTTTGAGTTTTATTGTATGTTCGGTTAGATGTGTTGTTCCTTTAATTTGTTTAAATTTCTCCAATTCTGTTAGTAACAATTCCTGTAATTGTTTTTTTTCGGTATTGTTTAGTGTAGTACTGATGTCGAGCTGCTCTCGTTTCGGACTGTTCGTGAATTCCGGTATGTATGACGGAATATCTTCGGTCTGGTCGTCGGCCGCGGTATCGGTCGGTAGTTCGGTATATCTTCGGTCTGGTTGTCGACCGCGGTATCGGTCGGTAGTCGGTATATTTTCGGTCTGGTCTTCGACCGCGGTATCGGTCGGTAGTAGGTAGGTCGTTTTGTTATATATTTTGCTTCCCTGTTGGAGCGGATATCTTGCGGTTGGTGTTTCGTTGACCCTGGAATTGGTCGGTATTCGGTTATTGTCTGCATTGTATGATCTGAATCCGTGTTCTGTCCTGGTTGGGTATTGTTTTCTCCTTTTTACGCGATTTCTATTTAAGATGTTTGATAAATCAAGGCCCCATCTTGTTATTTCATGCATTCCCAGTACTACTTCTGAAGCTAGGTTTGGTAAAAAATGTAGCTTGGCATTTCTCCAAACGTTGTCTATGGAACATTTTGCTGTAAAACAGATTTCTATGTTGCTGGTTTTACCATCTGCCAGCGTGATCTTTAAAGCTTTTCTGTCGCTTTTTGGTCCACATTGTTCCAATATTTTTTTACCTTTTTGTCCTATAAACGAATTTTGGGCTCCTGTGTCTATTAGTGCTCTTAACTTTTTACCGTTGCTGAACGTTATCGTTGTGTGGGGTCGTTGATCTGTATAGTGTGCGTAGCTGGAGGTTGTTAGGGAGGACTCTAAATGCTGACTGGGTTGCCTCCTTCTTGTCCAGTCCTATTGGAGTTTTCCGGTCGGCTTCTACATTGGCAGTTATTGGAAGTTGTTCCTCGGGTTCCGCAATGGCTGCAGAAGAGTACAGCGATAGCTCTGCAGTTTCTTCTATTGTGGCCTCTGCGGCCGCATCTCCAACAACAAGTCTGTCTGTCGAAATTCTGTATTTTGTTATTACGACCATTTGCCTGTGTCCAGTCACACCTTGTATTGTTTCTGTTATGTATTTCTTTTTGGACCATATCATATTCTTCCGCTAGTCTGATGATGTCCTGTGTTGACGATACGTCTTGCCTCTTTATATACAACTTGTATTTCGGGTTCATATTGGTGTATATCCTGTTTAGTTCTTCTTAGTGATTGAATTTACCATGTCTTCTGATCATTGTTTGAATATCAATGATGTAGTCTTTTACACCTTCGTTGTTTCGTTGTAGTCGGTTCCGGATTTGAGCTTCCAGAGATTGCGTGAGAACGGAGGAAACGAAGAAATTGCGGAAATCTTGTTCGAAGTCTTTTAATTCGTTCCAATATTTATTATTGTTTCTGTACCATAGTAATGCTTTCCCGTTTAATGTTCCTGGTAGAGCTTGTAAAACGTGGGTGTCTTGTAGGCCGTAAGCTGTCTGGAGTTCTTTCAACCGTTCTATGAATTCTATTGGGTCTCTTGAACCGTCAAAGTGTAACCCCCATTTGCGTACTATTTCCATCTTTCTTTGTCTGTCTCCCATCTGGTTTTCTTCTATTTTCTCTGCCTTGATGATCGCAACTAATCTCGCTCTTAGCTTGCTGAAATTCCCTTCCGTCGGCTGTTCTCTGTTTGTTAATTCGGCTATAAGTTCGTCTTTCTTTAATAGGTACACCCAATTAACCTTCGACGTTTCCGGAGCGTCTGTCATTTTTGAACTGTGAATCACCCTGTCTTTGATTAAAATTTGAAATGTAGTACTGTCTCATGAAAATAAAATTCGGAATTCGGTCGGTATTATTGTTTAAAACGTATTTTTCTGCTCGAGCGCCATTTGTGATGTCCTCTCGTGGGAGTCACTATCCGGGTAGCTTTTAGACAGTCAGAGACAGAGTTCAAAATAAAAATAAAACTTTATTGTCTTCCTTAAATTAAATTGACAAAAATCTTATGTACATATATACAATTTGGTTTAGTCTTCTCAGTACCTGGCCTATTTATTCAAATTAAGCTTGACCTTGTCATATAGAACTAGTCTTATCGGCAAGCGAGTGTGTATCTGAAATTTTACGGTAACGTTGTATCGGTTCAATAACAGCGGACGATAGGTACAAAGGAAGGAAAGGAACTCAACACGTCCCTTAAGTGATTCGGGTTAATAGGACACTCCTCGACAGTCTCAACACGACTGCTTCAGAGTACGGGTAGTGAAGAGCTCAACACGCTCTTCGGATAGCGGCGGTATGGGAGACGGAACAACTTGTGAACTCAACACGTCCACAAGCCGGGGTAGGGAAGAAGAGAACCTTCAGTCAACACCTGTCGATTCTCTCTCTATGAGGAAATGTTGCGGTTTATATAGCGGAGCTGTGTAATTAGTTTTGCCCTTTCTACTGTCGATACACTCCTACTTCATGGGTTGGTTCGCGCGCACGCTGGTTTAACGGTGATGGCTTTGACTCATCGTTACAATTTCATACGGCTTATAGCCCAGCCTACCAGCGAGACACCGGGTACAAAAGCTATTCTGATTTCCTGTATCGAGTAACAATCGGGCCGTTAAAGGGCTCCCGTTTTTGTCGAAAATGGTGACTTTGGCCATAGCGAGAAGTATGTTTGAATTTTTTACGGACAAAGCAGAAAAAGAATTTGTAAGAGGTTCTTGCCCTTGAACTGAAGGACCTTGAAAATTTAAATTAGACGAATGTTCGCGTTTGTAATTGTTTGAATTTGTAGAAGTTGACGGACTTTCATTGTTATGGGTCGTAGAAAAAGTATAATCTTTACCCGAAATGTGAAGAACAGTGTTATGGCGCTTTTTACATATGGTGCATCCATGTTTTGAGGAGCAGTTTTTAGAATTATGCCTACCTAAGCAGTTTACGCAGAGACCTTTTGAATTTACGAATTTAATTTTGTCATCATGCTGAATGTTTTTGAAAAATTGACATATATAAATTTTATGTCCTTGTTTTTTGCAGTAAATACAATAAAAGTCAGAAACTAAATTATTTGAAATAATATTTTTATTTAAATGCTCTGATGTATTATTACTGTATGCATGATGTAAAACTTTTACGTTTTTGGTTTGCCTAGGATTTGTATTTTCCAGACTTTCTAGAACAATGCACCTTTTTTCTAGAAATTTAAGAAAAGCATCTAAATTTGGTACATCTGAATGATTTCGCTCAGTTTTAAAAAGTCTCCTTGTTGAAAAGTCTAATTTGCTTTGTAGCAGAAAAACTAAAATTATATCAATGAGCTCTGAACTTGAAAATTGCAAATTTTTTAGCAGTTGCATATTTTTTGTTACAGTTGTTAGAAAATTTCTGAGGATCTGCGGTGAGCTGTTTCTCAGTGTAGGAATGTCTAGAATTTCTGTTAAATAAAAATTTATCATTGTGACCTTATTTTGATAGCGGTTTTTTAGAATATCCAAAGCAATTGAAAAATTTTCATTGGTGACTTTCAAAGAATCCACCAATTTTAGAGAATCACCCTGTAGGTAACTTTTTAAGTAAAGAAATCTTTGGATACCAGAAAGGGACTGATTTTTTATTAGCAATGTGTCGAATAGTTCATAGAAGCTTTCAAAATCACTTACGTGTCCAGAAAATTTGTTAATACTGATTTCTGGGAGTTTTACGGCCATTTGTTTATTAGCGCTCCCTATATTGGTAATTTCCAATGATTTAATCGAGTTTTGAATTTTTGAAAGCGTACAAGCGTAGCAAAATAATTTTTTTCAAACAAAGCATGATCAGACTCTTGAGAATCGTCCAGGAATTCAATTTCATCCTGTACCCTGTTGAAGTCAGAGAAAAGGTCTCTTAACCTATCTTTTCGTGTTTTAAATGAGAAAACATCTTTTTCCGAGTCGTGGTTTATTTCTAGCCACGCTTGAATTCTACCAACAGAATCTAGTATAGAATGCTTCTTTTTTGTTAATTTATTTAAACCTTTATTGCTCATTGTAATAACTTTAATTTGTTTATTTTTAAATGAAATTAATTAATTCTGAATTATTAATTTTGAATTTTAACAAGCATGCAATAAGCTAAACTAAAAATTTAACCCTGAATAGTTCTTTAACAATGTTTGACTTTATAAGAACACTAATTTGCACTAGATTTTTGAAATAACTTTTTGAATTTATATAAAAAAGTTTGATTTGTACGTCACCCCTGAGTTCTTAGTACTTGAATGTGGGCTGCCTATCCCTCTCTGGAATTAGCTAGTCCTGGAACAGCATTTCTTGAAGTAATCACTGGTTTTCTTTAAACTATCACTGTTTTGTTTATCGAATGTTTATTTGTCCGTAGAATAAATAACGCACTCACTATGTCTCTAGGAATTATTGTCTATCGACGAGAATATCCGAAACACACGAAACTTTTACTGTCTTTTTGAAAGCACAGAATTACAGAAACTTAAACTAAACGTTTTTAGGCCAGAAAGTCGGCTAGTAGGATCAAAATCCGGCTCGAAGTGAACAAATGGAGGGATGCCGGTTTTCAACATCCCTTCAGGGAGAGTCTTGTTTGCTAACAGTGTCTCTTTCAGCGGTTTGTACTTGCTGTAAGTCCAATTGTTCCGATAGCCTTCGAATGCTCAGTAATAGAAACTTAAGTGGACTCTTAAATGTGATTTAGTCTGGCCTGTTGAATAGATCGATAGAGTGAAATAAAACAATAACTTGTTTAGCTAGAACTGTAATTGAAAAAAAGGACAAGAAATAGAAACTTATAAACTGTGAGTGAATAACTAATCGTAAGGAACCTAATTAGAAAATTACAGTTTACAAACGAAAACACCATAACACTTCACATTACGGGTTCCCGATATATTGCGTAACTTGCGATTGCGAACGTGGAGAAAAACTCTCCGAAACTTGAAAAGTAGGTCTAAGCCCTACGACGATCGCTAATTCACTGGCTTCCCCTAGCCCCTCCGAAATACTTGTCTATGCATTTTGAAGGATCTACCGGTCAATATCGGCGGAGATTAACATTCTAAGAAATAAGTCAATGCAGACAAGGGATTCATTTAGGTAACCGATGCGGCAAAAATATTTTTATTTTGTTTTGAAATAGAATTATTTGGTTGGAGATTATTGTTCTCCAACACCAGTGTTGGTCCATTTTTCCTATTTTTGCGCAAAAATTGTTCTATAACTCTTTTCTATGCAGTTTTAGATATATGAAATGGTACATTATCTTGAAAGAAAAAATAATTACTTTTAAAGTAGTCCAATATTATACTATGAGTTCAGGTTTTTCTACATTATTTCTCCATTTATTTTTAACAGTTTTCATAGTGTCAGTATGTTAGGTGCCAAGTGTCAAATAGTCAAAAAACGTATGTATGCATTATTCCAGGATACTATAACATAACAAGATAAGTCAACGCGCATGTTCTTGCATCTCTCTCGCACACCTGTGATGTAAGCCCGAGACAACTTTAATGATGCCAAGTTAAATGCTCTAGCTGTTGCTATCCTGTGTGCTCTGAAACGTAGTAAATAAGATTTTTATTTATTCATTGATGTAGTAAAGACTTTGTATATTATATTGTTACATAAATTTTGTGGTGAAAACATTCAGTTTACTGTGTTAATATCACCTAATTATTTGGTTGCCATGTTGTATTGCGCAGTGGTGGGTTGTTTAAACAATTATATTAAAAAAAGTAACTCTTTTTCGAAGTGTCGTTTATTTGTGTTTCCTAGAGACAAACAAATGCGTAAAGTATGAGTCTTCAGGTGTTTTTAGCGAGACAAATTTAATGTAGAAACCGCGACAATACGATAAAAACATTTTACAGAAGCTGACTATTGTTTAAAAAAAACTATAGTGGAATATTACTACTAATAGTATAATTAATTATGAAATTGTCACTGAAGAGATATTTTCCTCACTAAACATTTCTAGTGGTGACACAGAAATTAACCCTGAAGATTAAATTGACAGTCATCAAGATTTTATTAATTCAAATATAAAAGACCTGAAATGGGACGGATTGGAAACTTTAGCAGGTTTCATTGCATTTATGTTACAAAAAAAAAGAAATACTTGGATATATTCCGGACGCTAACGATAAATCGTTTACTTGGGTAAACCACGTTTCTGAGGGTGGTTTACTCAAACCAACACTGGAATTTATAACTAAATGTAGTAAACTGGAACATATTTTTAGTAGTTATAATGGTAACAAATTAAAAATAACTAAAAATTATTTAAAAAACCTAATAGATGCTGCAAAATATGTAAATGTTGCGAAGATGTAAAATTACTTTTTCTTTATATGTAAAATGTATTTTAAAACACTAATTCTAAATAAAAATATTAAAGATAATTATAATATCCGCAAGAGAAAAATCACGAAGATTTTAAAATAAATGTCTAAATGATATTCATAAAGTCTAAAGTATGACCACCTTTTCCTTATATTTCAAATTATTTACATTTTACTGGTCTTTTATATTTAATTTATGTTTTGTAGCAATATGTATTTTGTTTGTAATACACACAATAAAATCGAAGATTCATATATTTCTTTAATTAATTTTACAAATTACTAATTAATTTTCAAACCACGTTTTCACAGAAAGTAACTTGTTATGACTTCTTAGTGCAAGATTCGAGGTATACTTACCGTTAACAGTTTAAGTTTCGAAGTTGTTTATTACAGTAATGGAACAACGTTGCCATATGATGCATCATTAAAATAAGATCCACACAAGTCCCCTGGCTTTGTCTCGCTATTACGTCATGCGCAAAGTCGATTAAAATTAGAACGGCAAGTGAGCATACCTTGTTTTTTATAGTATCATGGTATTATCCTGTAAAATTTATTTCTAAATACCTAATTTTGTTCATTTCTCAAACAAATATTTTTTTATGTTTTAAACACATAATATGATTAAAATGTTTTACTTACCTCGGACCAAATTTTTTTAATACACTTTCAAATAAAATAAAATATTTAAATTCTTTTAACTTATTTAGATATATGAAGATTTAAAAGCCACAGTATATTTATGTACTATTTTAGTTGACACGATATTTACTATGATAGTAATAACTCGCAATGTATCGCTAAATATAAATGCAAACTATCGCCCATGGACAAGCCACCCATTAACTATTGATGTAACACTTACCAAGTATCCCAAATCAACTACAAATTCCACAATAATTAAATCTCTATTCATATCCTAATTATTTGCAAATCTTTACCGATGCCTCTAAAACTCCAAATGATCACGCTGCTGTCTACTACAGTAAAGAAAATTCTTATAGCATATCGATACCATCCAACTGCAGTCTACTAACAGGTGAGGCTACAGCTATTTTGGAAGCCCTAATCTTTTTCGAAAAGAGTAGAACGATGAAGTGCATTATCGTAATAGACTCATTAAATGCATTACTGGAACTAAAACAAATATATACCAACAACCCTATTATACAGAGTATAAAAAACGAACTAGAAAAATTTCGATTATTAGGAACGGAAGCGGCTTTTATTTGGGTACCTTCACATACAGGTATTTACGGAAATGAAAAAGCAAACCAACTGGCTAACAAAAGTCTAATGAACTCAAAACATCCTGCAAAATTAAAGACATATCCGTACACCGATCTAAAAAACCTGTTTAAAATCCACTGTATTATTACTTGGCAAAATTATTGGGAAAAATTAGGTACTAAATTAAATGTAATTTGCCCAAAAATAACTGATGTTCTGGAGACTCTTTAAACAGAAGAAACCAAGTCATTATTAATCGTTTAAGAATTGGCCATACTGCCTTAACACACAAATACCTAATAACAAAAGAACCACTACCTATCTGCTACAGCTGCTCTAACCCACTGACTGTGAAACACATCCTGCTTGATTGTCCTCAGTTCAAGGAAAAAAGAAGATCCCACGGATTCACAAATAATGATCTCAAGAGAGTTCTCACCAAAAAAATTTGGACAGTGTTAAGCTATTTAAAAGACATAAAGTTATTCAACTTTATTTAATGTAATATTTCATGTATTTGTTATATCCACTAATAACCCTTAAGGTAACTAACTTTCAAGGATTGTGCAAACTTTCAATCAAAATATCGTTACTTGCATCGAACATAGACGAAACGGAGACAGACGAAAACGAAAAACACGACAATGGAGAAAATATAGAAAGGATATGACACTAAGATACGAACTTGATAAGTTGTTCGACTTGTATAGATCTACAGTAATCGATTATTCTAAAATTGAAACGTCGAATACGGAATTCCTAGATAAATCTCATAAAAATATCTTTACCATTTTCTGGCAAAATAAACTTGAGGAACTTCACGAGAAAATAATGAACGTTATATTTAAGGAAAATGTAAAATACAGTAACTGAAAACTTAATATTGTATCCAGTAAAACTATAAAAGACCGAAAATATTTTATTATACCATTACCTTTTGATCCTGAACGGGTAATATTACACCTGTTTCTCGAACTTTTTGCAAATAAAGACTAATTCGACGAGTCGGAGACTTATTGTGTCGAAAATCAGCAAAGACGAAATCCCTCAGTAAATTATCTGGATCCACAAATGGTGTTAATTTACGAAAAGGTTTTGGCAGTAACTGATTTTGATCAATCTTAAGGAAAATATCAGAAAAAACATCCAGCTGAACATATCGAATAATCGGTATAAGTGAAGAATTTGTTTCTTGTGGAGTAAGGATTCTGTTTTCGTTAACTCTTTAGACCTAGAGTTTTTTATAAACCTTAACACATAAGCTAAAATTCTTTGAATTTTAGGTGTTAAAACTTTCGAGCAACCCCGTATAATATACTTTCAGTCAAATTTTACCCGACCTTTATCTAACACCCCTCGAGAGGGGCTACAGGTAGTTGCGGACAGAAGACAGTCTCATTACAGTCTCATCACAACATTGTTACAATAAGGACGCTAGTTTTAAATTTATCGCTTACGAAATGTTTTACATGTGCCTTTTTTTTTATTTCTTCAATACAGTTTAGTTTAAGTGATTTGTTTTTGTATTACTCTACGTGAAATTCTAATAAGATTTAACTTACATCCCCTACATAAAAGGTCCGTGTTCGAGCCGAATTAACCAGTTATCAAAATATATTTTGCTGTACATTCCATTGGAAGCTGTATTTTTTTCGACGAATTTGCATCGTCCCATTCACACAGTATCGAAAGAAGGCAGGTATAATCTTTCGTCAAAGTCAAGGTTAGTGCATAAGTAATTTCCTATAACTCATTTTAATCTTTATGTTCGTAAAAGGGTATATTTTGTATTTGATTTAATTCAGTGGAAAATATTTATTTTTAAAATCACGTATTTTACTGTTATAATACATTTAGAGATTTCAATATTTTCATTTATACATTAATACAGGAGTATAGTAGCGTCCTTAAACTTATTTCAATTTATTCATTTTCATTTATAAATTTTTACAAAGTTGAAATATTATCTTTAACGTTTTTTATTCACTCGCCAAACTTTTATACACATAACATTACATAATTT
This sequence comes from Diabrotica undecimpunctata, assembly GCF_040954645.1. Classification (NCBI taxonomy): domain Eukaryota; kingdom Metazoa; phylum Arthropoda; class Insecta; order Coleoptera; family Chrysomelidae; genus Diabrotica; species Diabrotica undecimpunctata. The sequence continues at coordinate 151,069 of NW_027311927.1, read as the reverse complement.
CCTTTTAATTTTTTTGCGTATACATACATACATTTTTATTTTTGTGAATATATTATATAAAATTATATTGTCAATATGGCTGACATCGCTACAGCAAAAACTAAACGCTCCTCAATCAAAGGTTCTGTAACTCGTTTTAGTACGTATTTATTTCTATCAAAAACAAACCTTTAGAACAAATTAACTTTAGAGATTTACAACTTAGACTTGATAGAATTGAGAAATTTTTTGATGATTTTGACAACCCTCAATCACTTATTGAGGCCTCTGATGAGGACTATACTGCCAACGCAGATACTATCCATGGTATAGAAAGGTCGTCTTTCGAAACGTCGTTTTTTTCATATTACTAGCGCTGTGCGAGATTTTATTGACACCAATCTTTTAAAACCCCGTGATCAAGCTGCTCAAGCTTCAAATTCGACAATTTCGTCTGAAAACAGTTCATAAACGTCTATTAACATTAGGTTACCCGCTATCAACTTGCCCTCCTTTGAGGGTGATTATGATAATTGGTTGTTCTTTAGAGATACATTTAATTCTATCATACATACCAACACGGAACTTTACAACATTCAGAAATTCCATTATCTAAGATTATCCTTACAAGGTATTACCGCAGAAACAATACGTAACCTGGAAATTTATGAGGCAACATATGAAACTGCATGGGAATTACTAAAAGACAGATTCGAAAACAAATCTCTTCTTGTTAATAATCATATTAAAAATTATTTAACTTACCAAATGTTTCAAAAAATTCACATCATGATCTACGCACCTTACTTGATGGTTTCCAAAGACATTTACGCTCTCTTGAGTCCTTAGACTTAGACACAACATCTTGGGATGCCCTTATCATATATCTAATCACTACAAAACTAGACAATGCTACACAGAAAGAATGGGAACTGTCAATTAAAGACGACAAGATCACATTACCCACTTTGAGTAACTTAACTGAATTTCTAAAAGGCAAATGTAGAGTCTTAGAATCTATTAATCATCAAGAAGAAAAATCTCGTCCCAAATTCCCATCTACAGGCAATCCCAAGTCCAAAAATTTCTAATAATTCTTCTAACTGTTCTTTATGCAAACAAAAACATCTAATTTACGCTTGTCCTGAATTTCTCAAATTAGAAACGTCATTAAGACATAATGAAGCAAAACGCTTACGACTTTGCATAAATTGTCTGCGTAGTGGTTATTTCACTAAGGAATGCAAATCTTCCGGATGTCATAAATGTGGAAAAATACACCACACACTTTTACACTTTCAAGGTAACTCACAAAAGCTTATTGAAACCAATAATCAAACCAGCAGCAGTTTACCTTGCTCAAGTCCAGGTATATCAGAAAGCTCTCATGCACTGATAGCACGTAACATTTCGTTTGAGCACAAATCTACTACTTTGCTATCAACTGTAAAAATAAAAGTCTTTGACATCTCAGGTAACGAATACGAGGCTCGTGCGCTTCTAGATAACGGCTCGGAAAGTAATTTTATTTCCCAGCGCCTATTAAACCTTCACAGGTTTCCTACAACCAAAACACATTTTTCTATTTCTGGTATAAACCAAACACATTCTTTTGTAAGCTATAGAACATCAGTAAAATTTAAATCCAAAATTTTAAACTTTTCTCAAGTAATTTCTTGCTTAGTACTTCCAGAAATTGCAGGAAATTTACCTTCTGTCACATTCGATAAGAAAATACTTAATATCCCTTCTAGTATTACTCTGGCCGATCCAGACTTCAATATTTCATCTCCTATTGATCTTCTTATCGGTGCAGATCTCTTCTGGAATTTAATTTGTATTGGTCAGATTAAATTCTCACCTGGACAACCGATTCTTCAAAAAACCAAACTCGGATGGATTATCTCAGGTCTATTATTTCCAAACAATAGCGTTGCAGCCAGAACTACATGCCATTTGTCGACCATAAACAATTTAAGCATTGAAGATCAACTTCAAAAATTTAGGGACATTGAAGAATGCATAAAAACAAAATTTTTGTCCAACGAAGAACTTTCTTGTGAAGATCACTTCTTAAAAACGACCTCTCTTAATTCTTCTGGTAGGTTTGTAGTATCACTTCCCTTGAAATCTTCCGTCGACAATCTAGGCAACTCTAAGACTACAGCAACAAAAATATTTTATTCTCTCGAAAAGAAGCTTAATGCGAATTTTGAATTAAAAGATGATTACACTCGATTTATCGATGAATATTTATCCTTACACCATATGTTCGTTTCACCCTTTGTAACCATAGGATCTGAGTTCTTTCTTCCTCATAATTGTGTCTATAAAGGCAATAAAATTCGTGTTGTTTTTGACGGTTCTGCCAATACAGATTCAGGTATTTCCCTGAACGACATTCTTATGGTTGGACCTAATTTGCAAGATGATCTTTTCACTATCATCTCACGTTTTCGTAAACATAGTTTTGTACTAACAGCCGATATATAAAAGATGTATCGACAAATACTGATAAAGGAGGAAAAACGCTCCTTACAAAAGATCATATGGCGATCTGATCATACAAACTCTCTCGAAACTAATACTTTAAACACCGTAACTTACGGTACTGCTTCTGCTAGTTTTCTTGCCATTAGATGTCTTCAAGAAGTGGCACATATGTATGCAACCGATTTTCCTGACATATCTTTACTAATTTTACGGGACTTTTATGTCGACGATCTTCACGCAGGTGGTTCGACAATAGAAGATATCAAACGCATTCAATCACTTACTTCCGAATTAATGTCTCGTCATGGTTTCCAATTGAGGAAATGGAAGACAAACGCTCCTATTTTAAACTTTAACAATCAAAATAATGTTTCCTTGGAAATTGGAGCTAACGATACTATCAAAACTTTGGGCTTATTGTGGAGTCCAAAATCTGACACTTTTCATTTCAATGTTCAACCTATAGAGCACAAGTGTAAAGTTACAAAGAGACTTATTCTTTCCACTATATCAAAAATATTTGATCCACTAGGTTTGCTTTCGGCTGTAACTATAACAGCTAAAATTATTCTCCAAGATTTGTGGAAATTAAAAATTTTCCTGGGACGAAGTCGTTCCCATGGATATCTTTACGAAATGGGTTACATATCAGACTCAACTGGTTAAACTTAATCAGTTACAAATTCCTAGGCATGTAATTTGTACAAACTACAAGTCAATTCAACTACACGGTTTTTCAGATGCATCCACCACTGCATATTATGGTGCTTGCATTTATATTCGTTCATCTGAAAACTTCGAAAATTTTCGTTGTCATCTACTTTGCCCCAAACCCAGAGTAGCTCCTTTAAAACACATCCTCACGGTACCGCGCCTAGAACTTTGTGGAGCTTACTTGCTAGCTGAGTTGATAGATAAGGTAAAACAACACATGCAATTAGATTTCGAAGAAATCACTTACTGGTGCGACTCCACTATTGTTCTAGTATGGATAAAGACTTCTCCGAGTTTGTTAAAGACCTTTGTGGCAAATAGAGTTTCTCAAATTCAAACTTTGACCGAATCTCAAACATGGCGTTGCGTGAATACACTTGAGAATCTCGCAAATCTTCTATCAAGGGGAATTTCTCCTACATCACTTATCACTTTCGAAACGTGGTTTCATGTCCCATCATGGCTAGCTAAACCAGAAACTCATTGCCCTAATAGAACATTCGAACCTTTTCAACTCCCTGAGCTTCTACCAGCATCAGCCCTTATCGCAAGAGTTCACATGAAATTGGACATCATCACTAAAATATCCTCATTTGTAAAACTACAGAGCATTATCGCTTATGTACTACGCTTTATAAATAATTGTAAATTTTCTCCTAAACGAAGGAACCTTTCTTGTGAGGCAATAGATAATGCTTTAAAATATATAATTCGACTATTACAAAATGAAATATTTTATGACGACTTGACACACCTTAAGAGACATGGTAACGTTGACTCTAAAAGTAAACTACTTACCCTCAATCCGTTCATCGATAAGGATAACCACATTGGTGGAAAACTGCATAATTCTGATTTTTGTTACGATAAAAAACATCCCATTGTCCTTGATTCTAAACACCACTTAACTACTATTCTTGTACGAAATGAGCATCTTACCTTAAATCATTGCGGTCCTCAATTACTATTAGCTTCCATTCGTGAAAAATTTTGGCCCATTAATGGACGTCAAGTGGTTCGCAGAATCGTTCGCGATTGTATTATCTGTTGTAGGGTGGCTCCTAAATTAGAAACCTATCTTATGGGTAATTTACCCTCGTCACGTCTTGTTCCCTCTAGGCCATTCTACAACTGTGGACTTGACTATGCAGGACCTTTTTTGCTAAAGGATCGACACACCCGAAATTATAAAACTATCAAGGGTTACATAGCTCTATTCATCTGTTTAGCAACTAAGGCCATACATTTAGAAGTCGTGAGCAGCTTGACCACGGAAAGTTTTCTAGCAACGCTTTATTTCTCGACGCGGAAAATGCGCCTCCATCCTTTCGGACAATGGTAGTACCTTCGTTGGCGCAAAAAATGAGCTTGTCAAATTTTTTGACACCTCTAGTTCAACTATTAGGGACAATTTAACTACCGAAGGTATCAATTGGCAGGTTATTCCTCCACGATCACCTCACTTTGGGGGAGTTTGGGAGGCGGGAGTAAAATCTGTCAAATTTCACCTAAAGCGTGTCATTGGCAATACAATTCTTTCATATGAAGAGTTTTCCACTGTTTTATGTCAAATTAAAGCTTGCCTAAACTCACGACCACTCTCACCAATGTCTAATGACCCTTCCGACTTACTTCCTCTTACTCCTGCACACTTTTTAATTGGATCCACATTGACCGCAATACCTGAACGGAATTTCTTAGATGTCAAGGACCTTAGCAGATTCCAAAGGCTTCAAAAAATGATCCAAGGTTATTGGACTAGGTGGTCCAAGGAATATATTTCATCCCTCCAGCAGCGAGTTAAGTGGAAAAAACATTTCAACAGTCTTCTTAGAACTGGAAGTCTAGTGCCTGGTGATGGTGCCTGGGTAGAGTGACTCAGTTACATGCGGGTAGTGACGGAATAGTTCGTGCAGTGACAATTAAAAATAATAGAGGTTGTTTCAAGCGACCAGTGACAAAGGTGTGCGTCCTACCCACAGATCAGTGACTTAAGCTTCAGTGAAACAAACGGTGAAACAAACTTTTAACTCAACTCGATTACTTGTTGAACCCCTACAGGCGTTCAAGGGAGGCGGCTTAAATGTTAAAACTTTCGAGCAACCCCGTATAATAAACTTTCAGTCAAATTTTACCCGACCTTTATCTAACACCCCTTGAGAGGGGCTACAGGTAGTTGCGGACAGAAGACAGTCTCATAACAGTCTCATCACAACATCGTTACAATAACGACGCCAGTTTTAAATTTATCGCTTACGAAATATTTTACATGTGCCTTTTTTTTATTTCTTCAATACAGTTTAGTTTAAGTGATTTGTTTTTGTATTACTCTACGTGAAATTCTAATAAGATTTAACTTTAATTACAATTTAAATTTACATTAGGCAAATAAGACCATCGGTGGAGTAAATTCAATAGAAAATTGTCATTAGTGACTGTAATTGTAACAACAACATTTTTTTCCTCTTTTTGGACCTCCATTGATAAATCAGAATATGATTCACTTAAACTTAAACTTAAACATCCTAATTTTTAGTAACATATAATGTAACATATTTGTAAATGTATAACATTTAAAGGGTTTTCACCCATGTATTTTAGTGGGTCATAGCATGTACACTTTGTTACACTGATCATGGAATTTACATTCCGAAAACGTTCTGTATTTGTGATATAGCCCGTTTGGGTATTTTATTTATACCTTTTACTAAAAATTTCAAATAATTTTTTTTTAATTAAATAATGTTGTTTTGTTATAAATAAGCGGATAATAACAAGTAACTTTATTTACCTATGAAATTAAAATAAAAAATCAACTAACCTAACGATCCCAACAAAGTAAAATGTAACCGATAATAATAATTAACGCTAAGAATAGAAGAGCAAAGAGAGACAGACCGCTGCGTACCGTTCAATTTCTCGATTCAAAAATACGTTTGAGAATTTACGTTCCACAATCGACTCGTTTTAGTATTGTCCAGTTTTTTTTTTAAATACAAAAAAACTGTCTGCTAATATAAAAAGACAATATTTGCCTTTATTGAAGTTTCAATGATTTGAAAATGATGCATAAATAAGCTTATATTTAAAATTAATAGAATTAAGCTCAATCCGGCTCGAAGGACTATAAATGAATACTAATTGTAGGAAATATGAAAACGAATTGGTAAATTTAAGATTGAATTTCAAATAATATGGTTCTACAAATTATGCAAAAAATCTCTTACCTTAAATTGGTGTTCTTTAGGATTTGGTTAATTATGCAGACCCAAATGTGATTACTCGATTCATCACTGCTCCATCACTTCAATGGATTCCTTCCATGAAATTCCTGTTGGATGTGAGACGGTACCGCCCGATACGTAACGTTCCGAATTTTTAACCTATTTCGTTGAAGGCTGGAAGCGAAGTCGTACCAAAATCTACTCATTGGCACATGCCTATTTGGATATATGAGCGATTTGTGTGCGTCGAAGTAAAATCATATTATATCGCGCTTTGAATGAAATGCGACCAATAAGCACATAAAGTTATTCTGCATCATTTCAAGGAAATATAATTATTAAAGATCTAAAACTTATTCTACCCGAAATAAATTAAGTATTATAATAATATTTAATATAAAATAAAGAAATAAGGATTCCAGAACAATCTATGCGAACTATATGACATAAAACTAACAATTTCTAGTGTTAACTACCCACAATGTAATGGATCTGTAGAGAGATTTCATGGTACAGTCTCATCAAAGATCATTCCTTCACCATACTCCCGTGTACAACAATATGCTATAACAACACGAAAAATTAGACCCATGGTTTTCCACCGTACGAACTTATATTTAGACATACTGCAGAATGACCACCAGAAACTCTATAAAATGAAAAAATGCTAATGTCTATATACATTCGAGACCTGAATAATCGTATGGAATACTGTTACAAAGTAGCAAGAGAAAAGAGAAAAAAAAAAACGAAAAGAACAGGCAAAAATAAGATTTGACGAAAATATTTCAGCACAACAACCTGATTTTAAAATCGGTGATAAAGTTTAAATAAAAGAACCCCAAATTAGATCAAAATCAGAAAATGTTTTTAACGGACGTGTCGAAATTCAAGAACTCTTTACAAATTCCGCAATTATCCTAAACCCCAAACCTAACCAAACTTCCAAAGTAAATTTTGACAGACTAAAACCTTACTTTGAATAATTTTCCTTTACAGATTTTATGGACATTTTTTCAATCGCCCAATCTCAAATTCATCTCACTCATATTAATAACATATTTGGAATATTTTTTCATGAAAAAGAAACTATACAAATATCTAACGATAAATAGACCTTGCTTGTTTACAACGAATGGTTCCCCATCAATATCTACAATATCTAACAATGGCAGAATTTTATAAAAACTACTGGAAATATTTAATAATGCTGATACACCGAAAAAACTTGCATTTCAAGCCGAGGTAAAGACACATGTCAGTCTGTTTAAACAAATTATTAATAATTTTATTTCTCCCATATACTTAATGAACTCATTGAAAGAAATCTCACAGTCATTGTAAAGGAATATATTGCCTCTACCAAACTATAATTATGTCAAATATACCTCAGTATATTGATGTAATAAAATTTCAAAAATCGTTTTCGTCCTCGAAATCCCATTAGTTGATCCCGAAATCTATACAATCAATTATATTCAATAACAATATTAGATACTTAATTAAACTGGTTTTAATCATCTACTTTCAACTGTACATAAACATATAGCGCGAGATGATAATTCAATTTCATATATATTACCCTTGGACACCGAAAAATGCAAACAGATCAGTCAAAACCAAAGCATGTGTGCAGATATTCTTCCATATTCCATAGACACCGATGCCATATGTCAAGCCCAGCTTTTGAAACCTTCCAGAATTCCCCCAACAACTTGCCAAATGTCGATGCTCTTGGCAAAAGGTTACAATGTGCAAGAAATTGACCGAAATTTATGGTTACTAACTATTTCCGATCCATTACCAGTAACAGTAGAGTGTGCAAGAAAAGATGTCACTACACAAATAATCAGAACAAATTAAATTTTAAGATTAATTACCGAATGTACCGCATTCATTGGCAGTACCAAAGTTCACTCTAGAGACCAAATCGAGTAATATCCAAATATCACTTATAGAAGTCACCCAATTAACGTACCCTACAGATGCTGTGACCATTTCGAAACCAAGGGTTACACATCAAAATTAAAACGAATAAAACTCAATAAGATCAACGTAAATAATTTAAACATTTCCCAACACAAATTAGACCAATATTTAGAAGAACTAGAACATATCATGTACCACAGTTCGAATTCGACAAGCTGAGTGAGTGGACGTATTCGAGTGCTGGTATTTTTATTTTTTGTTAAGATAACTATATTACCTGTCATAATTATATTTTTATTGATATATTGAACCTCGTTTATTTTTCAAACTTAGCTTTGGTTTGACTGATTACATATTTTATTTTGTATTAACTGATAGAATTTCAGATATTTTAAATTTAGAAGCTGTGTGATAAAAACGTCTTAAATTAGTTAAACCATGGGGGAAAATACGGGCGGGGAACCGCCCGATTTAAATGAATGTACGAACAATATTGAAAGGAGAATTACAGATGATTATAATAATATTATTGATCTAGAAAATCGTTATAGACCAGGCGATAAAGGTCCTTATTTCGTGTTTGTTGAGCACAAAGAAAAAAATCTTGGAAGACTTTTTCCAACTAAAATCGGTCACTACCTACTTCCTGTTGAAGCAATAAGTAAAGAAGTATAGGATATAAAGTCAGTAGGAATAAACCGCGTGAAAGTTATATTTAAAACTTTGGAATCGGCTAATTCTCTAGTTAATGATTATGTCATTAACCCTCTATTGCACACACCATTTTAGACAGCAGCAAAAAAAATTTAAGGTAAATATGGGAAAGTAAGGTAATTTAGACTAGTTTTAGGTAGTTATTTATTTTTAAAAGTTTTTATTTCTTTGAAAAAAAAAAGTGTATATTCAGATATACATTGTGCATATATTATTAAAAAAAATTGCAATTCTATACCTTAGTCAATACAGATTTTTCATAGACGGTTCTTACGATAATATAAAGAAAAGCAGGCACAATATCTAGTAATAATAAAAAATATTAAAACTATTGATGAAAATCTAGGAAACAGTTTCTGTCTGGAACAAAACATAGGAAACAGTTACATTTAGTGCATTTTACTTTTGTTATTTTTTGGCATTTTTTATTCTTACATCTTCCTGTCTTTTTTTCATAGTGGGACCAATGGTCCATTCTATCAGCAATACAGTCTGTGTTTGCGGAGACACAAGTTTTAATTATTTTTTTGTCCAATGATGGTGTACTGCCGGATGTGCGACCTCTTTTTGCTAACTTACTAGCCCAACATAAACTCTGAGCAACATCTGCCTTGAAGTCATATAAAGACAGCTGTTGTTTTTTAGGAATTCCACAGTCATCTAGCTCGCCTATACATAAGCCAAGCAATTATGACGCTCATGTCATTTCATTAGATGAAACAATATTCTAAGATAATATTTTCTGGACCGAATCTTTGTTCGGTAAAGTGCCAAGAGAGAATCTATCAAATCCACTCCCCCCATAAATTCATTATATAAAATAATAATACTGGGGCATTTTATTGTTATACTTTCCTTTTTTTACGGTCGTACCTCTGGACAGTCGTTTCAGGAGAAGCACTGCCAAATGTACTTAGCAATGTCACTGCCTTATTGTCATACCATTTGACAACTCTGAGTGTTGTGCTGTTATGGACAGCAACCTTTTCCACACAACTCCCTCGACCTTGCTTCATTAGCACTTTATCTGCTGGCAGCTTGTTTTTGGGAACCCTGTTTGTACGAACTGTACCCAAATTCTGGATGCCATTTTCAGATAATTTTATTTGCAACTCAGGACTGCAAAACCAATTGTCATAAAATAGCAAAAAGTTTTGGTTTTTTGGTATGCGTTCAGCTAAGCGAATAACAACATTACTGCTGGCACTTATATCTGGTAAATCATCTGGTTGCTTCTGAGCTCCACAATAAACCTCAAAATCATATACTATGCCGCTCGCACCTGCAAGACAAAATAATTTGTAACCCCATTTCTTTGGCTTTTTGGGATTATATTGCTTTAGTCCGCTACGTCCTTTATATGGAATAATTTGCTCGTCGACAGATAAATGTTGCTCTATTGGTATGGACTTCATATTGTGCCTTATGATTTTAATCACGTTGCTTATTTTGAACAAACGATCTGGCGGATTTGATGGTAGTTGATGATTATCAGCAAAATGTAAATTTTTTTTATTTGCTCAAATCTTCGTAACGGCATTACATCAGCGACTTGAGAAATTCTACAAGCATTACTCCAATACCTTCTAGTACCTGGTACTGATATTAGTGACATATAGAAACAAGCTCCTAAAAACTGTTCCAGATCTTTTGAATCCATAGAAAAGTTTCCAGATATATCTGTTTGTGTAGCATACAAATTTGATTGCTCCACTATATAATCTAACAAAGCTTTATCAACTAATTTATAAAAATATTGGACGGGAGTTTTCACTTCTGTTTCATCATGTAGGTGGGCACCCCAATGAGGCGTTTGAGCTGCCTCATTCTTTGAATTTGTCCATTTCAAAACTATTTTCTTTTTTCCATAATTTGAACAAATGGGAATTTGATTATTTGTTAGGTCTGATAGAGATAGCGGTCGGTCTTCATCATCAGAAGAATCCGCTTGCTGACCCAATTGCTCACCTTCGACTGTTTCATCATCACTACTAGATGTAATTTACTAAAAAAAGTTGCAATATGCAGGAAAAAAACTTATCTTGTAACATATCTGGTAGATAAGTTTCATCTGTTATGCTATCATCGCTGCTATAATCAAGATCGCTGTCAATATGTGGTAAAAGTATATTTGTTTCCTTTTGTTTGCCATAAAAACGTGTTGGATCCATGATGAAAATAAAAATACCGAGTACCAAAAAATGCAGTCACTATTGCACAGTGTATAGTGTATATTTGAATATACAGTTGTAAAATATGCACTACTTCTTCTTACGAGTCGAAGATTGAAACACAAAACACACCTTGCTATTCAAAAGACTTTACAAGACTAAATACTAAATTTTATTTCTATTTTTACCTGCGTAAAACCCCACAAATAATTCACTGAAGTGGGCGGTCCTCCTAGCAACGTCATTAGACAACCTCCTCGATGTTGCCATTTTTTTTTATCGCTGTTATTTGGAATTTTTGTTATTTTCTATAGAAAACCTACATAATACAGTTGCTGCAACATGTATTTTAGAATATACAATGACCAATTTTGTTTTAAGCTCGATATAAAGCAATATAGACCAGAGATAATATTTGTATATTTAAATATACATGGTACCATAGAGGGTTAAACAAAATAATCTAGTTGCATATGTCCCTAAATTCTACACCCACAAAGATGGTATCATAAGAGTGGTTGATACTTTTTTTACCGATGAGTACCTACTAATACAGTCACACTATCATCCTAATACGCTGATCAGCTTAAGTCACTAACTTTCTAATGTCCTAATCAGCTTAAAATGTAATACTGGTAGTTCTGTTATGACATTGTCAAGTCACACTCAATTCCTAAAACGGTGATCGACTTAAGTCACTAATTTCCTTATATGGTCACAAGTAGTTCAGTGATGACATATAAACACAGCGGAAGGCGATAGATAATAAATTGGTATCCTAAGTTCGTGGCAAAAAGTAATAAATATAATTTGGTGTAATTAATTCTGACCAATGTGAACGAGTTTGGTTAATAAAATAAATATATTTGCGTAAATAAGTGTTTTAACTATTTTAATAGACGATATCAGAATTATATTAAAAGACCTACGGTTGTTGCCGAGAGGGGGCATTTGGGCCTGTAGGACCCATCGCCGGCTCTTCGGGCTTCTTCCTATCCCCGGAATTGGATCGGGTATTCACCATCTTTGGTTTGTCGCTGGTAGAAAGGTTAAATACTACCGCTGTTATAAATAACAGTTCCAGTGACAAATATTTGTTATAGGTAACGGTTCCAAGGAACAGTTACAAAGTAACAGAGCAAAAATGGGAAAACAGATAGGTTAAAATGATCTAAGTATTCCTTGACTTACGAAAGGAATAACTTAGTAAACAATTAAATTAAATGGTATAAAAATATAATGCAAAGAAAAAAATGTTTCTAAGTGTTTCTTGACTTACGGAAGAAACAACTTAGGACAGAAATATAGATAAATGAAATATGTAAATGTGAGAGTAAAATATGGAAATATTTCTAAGTGTTTCTTGACTTACGGAAGAAACGACTTAGAGTGGAAAAATAAAATACTCAAAATATAAAACGAGAAATGCAAAAGTGAAACAGATTATAGAAATATGTCTAAGTGTTTCTTGACTTACGGAAGAAACAACTTAGAACAGAAAATAAACAAGAGAATCAAATATAGTAAAATAAATGCACAAATATTTATAAGTGTTTCTTGACTTACGGAAGAAACGACTTATAATAGAAAATAAGAAAAATCAAATATAGAAAAGATGTGAAAATATTGCTAAGTGTTTCTTGACTTACGGAAGAAACAACTTAGCATAAAATAGAAAATGAAAGAAACAAATGTATTAAGTATTTTCTTAACTTAAGAAAGAAAATATCTTAGATAAAATATCGGAAATAATAATGCGATATGAAAATATTTCTAAGGGTTCTTTTGACTTATCGGAAAAGAACGACTTAGACACACAATAAAATAACAAGTCAGATATCAGAGAAATACTTATAAGAGCTCTTTGACTTACCGAAAAGAACTACTTAGATACAAAGTACAAAATCAAATATATAAAATAGAAAAAGCAAGATAAATATTTCTAAGTGTTCTTAACTTACGGAAGAACAACTTAGACACAAAATACAAGAAAAATAAACAATCAAAATATTCAAATAAAATATCAAACAATCAGTACATGAACAAATATAGATTAATATAATATTCTAACCTGAAAAGGTCTGAATATACAATAATGCTAAAATAAAAAAAAAATGGTATATAGAAAATCAGAAATAAAACAATAACTTAGTTGGAACAATAATAGCACCGACTAGGTCTACAGTAGAAGAGGCAAGCTCGACTGACCGATGAGAGAAAATCTACCTGTTTTTATGTAAAACAAATCCTTTGTTTTACGTAGCGAAAGTGGAATTTCTCTGCATCAAATCAATTAGAAATTTGGATTTGGCCAACCTTGGAATTCCCAAGTATTTTAACCGATATCCAAATTCCTTGATGCGTCGAGGACACGGTAGAGTTTAGTGAAATATTTTTAATGTTAAGTGAATGAAAGTGTCAAAAATGCCAAAAAAGAAAAAGTCCAAGCGAAATAGTAGTTCAAATAGTGAAGCCAGAACTATTTCGTCCACGGATTCTTCGCCGGGAAGGGAGTCAAGGCATACGAAAACGAAAAAAACACGTCAACAAGTCAAGAAGTAGATAAAAAAATTCAAAAATAAATAGAACCTATACGCTTTCGCCTTTGCCTCAAATTAAAGAAAATGCCACAATAATAAATTCACCATCTACATCTTATAATTTTACGAGTAGAAATATTGAATCCGTCAGTTTTGTTCCTGAATTTTATCCACTAATTGGAGAAATAGATCGATCGATTGAAATAATAGAGCACAATGCTAAGACGTATCGTTGGTCTGATAATTACATATTTCAAGCGATTTTTAAGCTTAGAGGTATCGCTAAAACATGGTACGCTAGCTTTATTCAAAATGAAGTTGCATGGTCTCAATTTTCTTGGGCAGAATCAGTGTTGGAAAATACTTTTTAAAGTACACGAAATACGTATAGTCTTTTTATGGACGTAGCCCATCATAAACCAACAGAGGGTTCTTCATTATATGAATTTTATTTTGAACATTTAGCAAAAATTAATAAACTTAAAGTAAATTTTTCTGTAAAGTAAAGATTTTTTTATAATTGGTGCTATTGGAGACAAACATATTAAATCTGCTATTGAAGTTGCTCAAATCAAAGATGTCAATTTATTGGCAGTTTATTTAAGAAATAAGCTTTATCACAAAAGTCCAGAAAAATTGTATGATTTAATAAATCAAATTGGTTTTTCCAAATCAAAATTTGTACATACTAACAAATTTGTTAACAACGTTCAGGGTCACTTAAAAAAAAGATTGTCACCACAGATACCAAATATGCAGATTTTGTAAAATTAAAGGTCATATTGAACAACACTGTTTTAAAAAGAACAAGGAATGTCAAGAGACAAAAGTAAATAAAATGAACAAAAATTCATCAAAAAAGAGTAATTCATCTTTCGCAAGCCCTTCTTTTTACATTGATAAAAACGATGGTCAAAACCGTCTGGTGGTAGATTATAGGCATGTAAATACAATTTTAAAAAAGATACCTCCGACAATGCCAATAATTGAAGAGATAATTAACAACTTATATAATTATAAATATTTTACGTCCTTGGAATTGGCAGCAGGATATCATCAAATTCCTATGGCAGATAACTCAATCAAATACACAGCATTCGTTACTATAGTCAAGGAAATTATGAATATTTACGCTGTCCCTTTGGGTTATCTAATGCACCGACTGTATTTCAAGAAATGACAAACAAAATCTTTGAACCATCTAAACAAAACAGTATTACTCCGTATTTGGATGATATCTTAATTCCCTCATAAAGTATTGAGGAAGGCCTAGAACTATTAAATAAAATTTCAATTACAAGTATTAGAAGATTATGGTTTAACTGTAAAGATGTCAAAATCAAAATTTTTAATGACAAAAATTACCTACTTGGGATATGAAATTTCATTTAATAAAATTTCACCAAGTAAACATCAGACTGAGTCAGTAAAAAAATTTCCTTTGCCAAATAATCAGCATCAATTAAGGCAATTTCCTAGATTGATATCATTTTTCCGAAATTTCATACCAAATTTTGCAAGACGGACTGCAAAATTGACGCAATTACTAAAAAAAGATTGTAACGATAACGATGCAACGTTGTTGTACGTTGAGCCGTTTAGACGTTAACAGCTTAGTGCCGTTTTGACACTGCCACCATCTTTGTTTTTTGCTTCAATGTATTCGTTACTTCCTCCCCTTTCCAACAATACCTCACACGTCACGATCCGATGAGTCGTTTTACCCCCACCACGAAATGAGCCAAAAATGACCAGAATGGACCTTAGCGATTTCTTATGGGATTTAACATGGGAAAATACGCCGAACTGTCAGAACCTTTACTGAAATCACAAAATAAATACGTCTTGGTTTTGATTCATGCCTTTTCTAAATTTGTGTTTGTTGAAGCTGTCCCAGATACATCAGGTGTTGGAGAACAATAATCTCCAACCAAATAATTCTATTTCAAAACAAATAAAAATATTTCCGCCGCATCGCTTACCTAAATAAATTCCTTGCCTGCATTGACTTATTTCTTAGAATGTTAATCTCCGCCCATATTGACCTTAAACCGGTAGATCCTTCAAAAGGCATAGCCAAATATTTCGGAGAGGCTAGGGGAAGCCAGTGAATTAGCAATAGTTGTAGGGTTTAGACCTACTTTTCAAGTTTCGGAGAGTTTTTCTCCACGTTCGCAATCGCAAGTTACGCAATATATCGAAAACCCTTAATGTGAAGTGTTATGGTGTTTTCGTTCGTAAACTGTAATTTTCTAATTAGGTTCCTTACGATTAGTTATTCACTCGCAGTTTATAAATTTCTATTTCTTGTCCTTTTTCAATTACAGTTCTAGCTAAACAAGTTATTGTTTTATTTCATTATATCAATCTATTCAACAGGCCAGACTAAATCACATTTAAGAGTCCATTTAAGTTTCTATTACTGAGTATTCGAAGGCTAGCGGACCAATTGGACTTACAGCAAGTACAAACCGCTGAAAGAGACACTGTTAGCAAACAAGACTCTACGTGAAGGGATGTTGAAAACCAGCATCCCTCCATTTGTTCACTTCGAGCCGGATTTTGATTTTACTAGCCGACTTTCTGGCCTAAAATATTCAATTTATATAATTCTGTGCTTTCAAAAAGACAGTAAAAATTTCGTGTGTTTCGGATATTCTCGTCGATAGACAACAATTCCTAGAGACATAGTGAGTGCGTTGTTTATTCTACGGACAAACAAACATTCGATAAACAAAACAAAACAGTGATAGTTTAAAGAAAACCAGTGATTACTTCAAGAAATGCTGTTCCAGGACTAGCTGATTCCAGAGCGGGATAGGCAGCCCACATTCAAGTACATACTAAGAACCCAGGGGTGACGTACAAATCAAACTTTTTTATATAAATTCAAAAAGTTATTTCAAAAATCTAGTGCAACTTAGTGTTCTTATAAAGGTAAACTTTGTTAAAGAACTATTCAGGGTTAAATTTTTAGTTTAGCTTATTGCATGCTTGTTAAAATTCAAAATTAATAATTCAGAATTAATTAATTCAAAAATAAATAATAATTTCATTTAAAAATAAACAAAGTAAAGTTATTACAATGAGCAATAAAGGTTTAGATAAATTAACAAAAAAGAAGCAGTCTATACTAGATTCTGTTGGTAGAATTCAAGCGTGGCTAGAAATAAACCACGACTCGGAAAAAGATATTTTCTCATTCAAAACACGAGAAGATAGGTTAAGAGACCTTTTCTCTGACTTCAACAGCGTACAGGATGAAATTGAATTCCTGGACGATTCTCAAGAATCTGATCGTGCTTTGTTTGAAGAAAATTATTTTGTGACGCTTTCAAAAATTCAAAATTCAATTAAATCATTGGAAATTACCAATACAGGAAGCGCTACTAAACAAATGGCCGTAAAACTCCCAGAAATCAGTATAAACAAATTTTCTGGACACGTAAGTGATTTTGAAAGCTTCTATGAACTATTCGACACACTGATAATAAAAAATCAGTCCCTTTCTGATATCCAAAGATTTCTTTACTTAAAAAGTTACCTACAGGGTGATTCTCTAAAATTGGTGGATTCTTTGAAAGTCACCAATGAAAATTTTTCAATTGCTTTGGATATTCTAAAAAACCGCTATCAAAATAAGGTCACAATCATAAATTCTTATTTAACAGAAATTCTAGACATTCCTACACTGAGAAACAGCTCACCGCAAATTCTCAGAAATTTTCTAACAACTGTAACAAAAAACATGCAACTGCTAAAAAATTTGCAATTTTCAAGTTCAGAGCTCATTGATATAATTTTAGTTTTTCTGCTACAAAGCAAATTAGACTTTTCAACAAGGAGACTTTTTGAAACTGAGCGAAATCATACAGATATACCAAATTTAGATGCTTTTCTTAAATTTCTTGAAAAAAGGTGCATTGTTCTGGAAAGTCTGGAAAATACAAATCCTAGGCAAACCAAAACCGTGGAAGTTTCACATCATGCATACAGTAATAACACATCAGAGGATTCAAATAAAAATAATATTTCAAATAATTTAGTTTCTGACTTTTATTGCATTTACTGCAAAAAACAAGGTCATAAAATTTATAAATGTCAATTTTTCAAAAACATTCAGCATGATGAAAAAATAAAATTCGTAAATTCAAAAGGTCTCTGCGTAAACTGCTTAGGTAGGCATAATTCTAAAAACTGCTCCTCAAAACATGGATGCACCATATGTAAAAAGCGCCATAACACTGTTCTTCACATTTCGGGTAAAGATTATACTTTTTCTACGACCCATAACAATGAAAGTCCGTCAACTTCTACAAATTCAAACAATTACAAACGCGAACATTCGTCTAATTTAAATTTTCAAGGTCCTTCAGTTCAAGGGCAAGAACCTCTTACAAATTCTTTTTCTGCTTTGTCCGTAAAAAATTCAAACATACTTCTCGCTATGGCCAAAGTCACCATTTTCGACAAAAACGGGAGCCCTTTAACGGCCCGATTGTTACTCGATACAGGAAATCAGAATAGCTTTTGTACCCGGTGTCTCGCTGGTAGGCTGGGTTATAAGCAGTATGACATTTCTCTAAATATCTCTGGCATAGGCCAAAATAATTCGGTTTCAAAAAAGATGGTCAACATAAAAATGCATTCTAACTACAATAAAAAGTCTTTCAAAATTTCATGTGCTATCTTAGAAAATATTACTTGCAATCTTCCACAGTTCCGCATTCTTACAAAAAAGTTACCAATTCCAGGGGACGTTTTTCTCGCCGATGATTCCTTTCACAAACCTAGTCAAATAGACATCTTGGTTGGGTCAGATTTGTACTACGACCTAATTCTTCCGGAAATAATTCCTCTTGGCCCCAGGCTTCCAGTCTTGCAGGCTTCGCATCTGGGGTACCTAATTGCCGGCGTGATAGCTCATCACTTGACGGCACCCACAGTAGCAAACAATGTTTCTGGAGAGGTTGCTCTACTTTCTACGTGTAGCACGGATGAGCTGCTCACAAAATTTTGGAACATGGAAGAACTTTCTCAAAAACCTATTCTGTCGGAAGCTGACGAGCTGGCCGAACAAATATTTCAAACTACAACAAAGATCCTTGAAAATGGACGTTTTGAAGTAGATATTCCATTAAAAAGTGCACAAGAACATCAATTACTGGGTGATTTATTTTCCATAGCCAAACGGCGTTTTCTCTCGCTCGAAAATAAATTCCAAAAAGATGAAAAATTATTTTTCGAGTACAAAAACTTCATTGACACATATATTTCTTCAGGGCATGCTGAATATGTACCGCTTTCGTTCGTGAATGAAAATTCGGACAAAAAATATTTTATTCCACATTTGTGTGTCATCAACGAACAAAATAAAAGTACAACTTTGCGTGTCGTCATGGATGCTAGTTGTAAAAGCTCTACAGGAAAAAGTCTGAACGATATTTCATTAAAAGGGTATCAGGTCCAACTTGATCTATTCGATATTCTGGTTCGTTTCAGGCAATACAAATTCATATTTTCCTGTGATATTCAAAAAATGTTTCGACAGACGTGGATCAACAAAGATCAACGTTTTCTACAAAATATTCTGTGGAGGGACGATACCCACGATTCTATAAAATGTATTCAACTTAATACTGTTACATACGGGACAAACAGCGCCCCATTTCTTGCAACGAGAGTCTTGCAAGAGATTTCAAATAAAAATAAAATTCAATTCCCATTGGCCTCACATTTTCTCGAAACCCAATTCTATGTAGATGATGGTTTATGTGGGTCAAATAATATTGAAGAATTGCTCGAAATACTTCAGCAATTAAATTCTGTTCTAGACCGCCATGGTTTTACATTACATAAATTTCATTCAAATTCATCCATATTCCTACAAAAAATTAATCCAAAACATTCAAAAAATACTACTCAGGAATATGACCTAAATTTCGATTCTACTTCCAGCAAAGTTCTAGGCCTAAAATGGGACCCTGCGAAAGACCAAATAACTATTTCCGTCCCCGAAAGTAATTTCTGCCCCCCAGTAACAAAAAGGAAAATCCTGTCTGCATTAGCACAATGTTTCGACCCTCTGGGACTTATCAATCCATTCATTGTTAAAGGCAAAATGCTTATGCAGAAACTCTATCTGCAAAAAATTCACTGGGACACAGAAATTTTGGACAAAAATATTCTAAACGATTGGAACAAGTTTCTACAGGACTTGTCACAATTAAAATATTTAAAAATTCCTCGTTTCTACTTTTCTGAAAAAGTAATTCTAAAGGTTGAGCTTCATGGATTTTCTGACAGCAGCTTGGCAGCTTATGGCGCATGCGTATACCTGAGAACTTTCTATGCCGATGAGACCATATGCTGTGCATTAGTTTCTTCCAAATCAAGGATAACTCCGTTAAAGACGGTAACACTTCCTAGGCTTGAGCTGTGTGCAATGGTTCTCCTTTCAAAACTTGTTTCAAAAATAATTTCTATCTTTGAAAATCAACCTGTAAAATTTCATTCAGTCACCCTCTGGTCAGACTCCCAGGTAGCTCTGTCGTGGTGTAAAAGTCACCCAAGTCGGTGGTCGGTTTTCGTGGCTCACCGGGTAGCATTTGTCCAAGAGTTAACTCAAAACTTTACATGGCTTTACATAAAGTCTGCACAAAATGCCGCAGACCTTCTTTCTCGAGGAATGTCTGGTTCTGAAATTCTCAATAGCGATTTCTGGTGGCAAGGCCCTAAATGCTTACGAGATAAAAATTTCAATGTTTCCAATCTAGCAAATGACAAAGTGCTCGAAAACCTGCCCGAGGAACGAAAAATAAGCCTCGTGGTAAATTTTAACGTAGAAAACTTCTGGATGAGAATTGTTTCACGTTTCTCAAATATTTCACGCTTAAAACGTACAGTAGAGTACGTATTTCGGTTTATTTCTAATTGTAAAAAACAAAAAATTTCTGAACCCCTTTCTGTGGCGGAGTTAAATTATGCTATGGATTTCATCATCAAACAAATTCAAGGTGATGCATTCTCAAAAGAAATTGCGGAGCTTAAAAATAACAAATTTATTTCAAATAAAAACATTGTTTCACTAAAACCATTTGTAGATTCTTCTAATTTTCTCAGAGTTGAAGGCAGACTTACAAACTGTCCCGACATAGACTATTTGCAAAAACATCCGATACTACTTCCATCCAAAAATCATACCGTCAATCTTATCATCAAAAATGAGCATATCAGATTGGGACATGCTGGTGCTCAAACAGTTCTCTCAAACCTTCGGTTGAAATTCTGGCCTCTCAATGGTCTAAAGGAAGCAAAACGAATTATTCGCAACTGCACCACATGTTTCCGATTTTCGTGCACTCCTGCACAACAGCTAATGGGTAACTTACCTGAAGATAGGTTGTCCATTACAACAAGACCTTTTCAAAAAATAGGTGTAGATTATGGTGGACCCTTTCTGTTAAAATCTTCTTCACTCCGAAAAGCGCCAAAAGTCAAGGCATACATAGCCATTTTCGTGTGCATGGTGACCAAAGCTGTGCACATAGAGGTTGTTTCTGATCTAACAACTTCTTCCTTTCTATTAACACTCAAAAGGTTCATCTCCCGACGTGGTAACCCAACCGTCATTTACAGTGACAATGCCACATGTTTTTCTGGTGCAAGAAACCAACTCTACGACTTATACAAATTCTTTAAAAATAAGTCAAATTCTCAAACCATTGTGGAATATCTATCTGAAAATCAAATCTCATGGAAGTTTATTCCCCCTAGATCTCCTCATTGGGCTGGGATCTGGGAAGCTTCAGTAAAAAGCGCTAAATATCATATGCGTAGACTAATAGGCTCTTCTTCTTTCACTTTCGAACAGTTTTATACTGTCATGGTTCAAATTGAAGCTGTGATGAATTCAAGGCCTATCTGTGCCATGTCCAGCGACCCTTCCGATTACACTTTTCTCAGTCCTGGGCACTTTATAATAGGCTCCAGCCTGACTGCGCATCCTGAGCAAAACTTAGAAAAAATCCCGGAAAATAAACTATCCGTGTTTCAACAAATTGCAAAAGTACAACAAAGTTTCTGGAAAAAGTGGTCTGTTGACTACTTAAACCGCTTACAAAACTCTCCAAAATGGTCCCGACCTAGGGATAACATAAAAGTCAATGACTTAGTTCTTCTGAGAGAGGACGATGTACCTCCTCTAAAATGGCCTTTAGCACGGGTAGTTGATACAATGCCCGGTCAAGATGGCAAAGTCAGAGTGGTCAAGTTAAAGACCATCAATGGTCAATTTACAAGGGCAATCTCTAAAATTTCGGTTCTCCCTAGGCAAGATAAAGAAGAGTAGGTTAGACCACAAGGCTCTAACGCCGGGGGGAATGTTGGAGAACAATAATCTCCAACCAAATAATTCTATTTCAAAACAAATAAAAATATTTCCGCCGCATCGCTTACCTAAATAAATTCCTTGCCTGCATTGACTTATTTCTTAGAATGTTAATCTCCGCCCATATTGACCTTAAACCGGTAGATCCTTCAAAAGGCATAGCCAAATATTTCGGAGAGGCTAGGGGAAGCCAGTGAATTAGCAATAGTTGTAGGGTTTAGACCTACTTTTCAAGTTTCGGAGAGTTTTTCTCCACGTTCGCAATCGCAAGTTACGCAATATATCGGGAACCCTTAATGTGAAGTGTTATGGTGTTTTCGTTCGTAAACTGTAATTTTCTAATTAGGTTCCTTACGATTAGTTATTCACTCGCAGTTTATAAATTTCTATTTCTTGTCCTTTTTCAATTACAGTTCTAGCTAAACAAGTTATTGTTTTATTTCATTATATCAATCTATTCAACAGGCCAGACTAAATCACATTTAAGAGTCCATTTAAGTTTCTATTACTGAGTATTCGAAGGCTAGCGGACCAATTGGACTTACAGCAAGTGAAAACCGCTGAAAGAGACACTGTTAGCAAACAAGACTCTACGTGAAGGGATGTTGAAAACCAGCATCCCTCCATCAAGTAAAACATGTTATTCGTGCTTTAGAAGAAATTTTTAAAATATTCGGTAACACCAAACGAATGATATCAGATGCAGGATCAACAAAGGGCAAATAAAACATTACTGGATACCATTGCCACAATGGGTGCAAAATTTGAGTCCGATATGTGGGATAAGAATTTAAAAAACATTCAACAATGAATAAACGAGACAAAACACCGAATAACTAAATCTTCTCCCAGTGAAGTGTTTTTTGGAAATAAATTGAGAGTTGATGGGGACAAATACATAGTTGATAATGATATGGACATTATTGATGTAGCGTCATTGAGAAAGGATATAGCTAAACGATTAGACGAAAATAAAATCAAACAGAATAATGAATTTAATAAAAAAATATGCTCTCCAGTGAAATATGCTGTTGGTGACCTGGTATTGACAAAAGTTACAAGTTTTCCAGCAAAATATACTTAGAATATACTTATAGAAAAGTATAGAGGGCCATTCAGGATTGTTGAGGTTCTACCAAATGATAGATATCGTGCAAAAAAAAGATGTACATTTATCAAGAACAAGGCGTCCCTATCAAGGAGTTGTTGGTGAAGAACACATCAAGCGATTTAAGATTTAAGGATCTTAAAATTATTTAGGTTAGTTACATGACAGTTTAGCCATTATTTTAATTGTCATTGTCAAATTCTGGTCATTTTTGGCTCATTTCGTGGTGGAGGCGCGACCTCTCGTCGGATCGCGACGTATGAGGTATAGAACATCCCAGAGGTACTTTTCAGTGCGTCATTAATTATGACGTCATAGAATGAATTAGGTGTGTCGAGAATTATTTCATATAATTATTGAAGAATCTGGCAGATGCCAGGATCGTACTTAGCCACAGGGGTTAATCCCGTATATAAATAAAAAGTAAACAATATTATTTATTAAATTTATAAATATGGAAACATTTAAAATTGACGACAAAATTTTATTGAATTTTTGTATCTTCTTCTTCTCAAGGGGCTGTCTGCGCGTCGAAAGTTAGCAATCATCACAGCGATTTTTAATTTTGAGACAGCGGCTCTAAATAAGTCGTTATTACATGAGTTACGTCTCCTTCCTATGGATCTTTTTTTCCGGATTTTGTCTTCAGTCTCCTCACATCAATTTTCTTCAGTGTCCACGCTTCCATCCCGTATTATAATACGGATAGCACGTTGCAACTCAGCAGTCGTATTTTTAACTTAAGGTTTAAGTTTCTACAGCAGAAAAGCCTCTGTATTCTTGTAAATGCGCTTCTGGCCTGTTTGATTCTGATTCGTATTTGTTGAGAGCTGTCATTGTTTTCATTAATAGTTGTATCTAGGTATTTGAATTCTCTTACTATTTCAATAGGCTGATGCTGTACATATATCTCACGAATGTCCTGAGTTGTCTTTGTTATTATCATATATTTCTTGCTCTGTTGAGTGATGGTCCATATTCTTCTTCGCTTTCTGCGGTCACCTAATTAAGAAGTATCTGTAGGTCTTCATGTGATTCGGCTAAAAGAACTGTATCATCATCGTATCTCAGGTTATTAATGATTATGTCATTAATTCTAATGTCTACGTTACGTTAATCCATTGCCTTACTTAATATGTCTTCCAAGTATATATATTAAATAATACTGGTGTATGTATACACCCTTGTGGAATAACTCTTTGTACTTCTATTTCTTCTGTTATTTCTTCTATTCTCACTACTGCTTTTTGGCCATAGTATAAGTAACACAAAAAAGACTGTTTTCAAAAATTTATTAGGTAACTTAAAAATTAATTACATAAATAAAATGTAATTCTAATCATAAAAACTATTTACTCACTAATGCGTAATAATAATAGTTTATTGAAAACACTGAAAAGTAGAATTTGAATATCAGTGTAATAGAAAATTATAGAAAAATACTGCCAGTGGAGAGTTTCCTTAAAGATATATCCTTAGACCAATTCATGGTGAAATATTTCGGTCATAACCTAACAAAACATTAATTAGAGAGGTGCCAGTCAGATTTGGATATAAGAATTGGATGATAACTGGTTCCACTGGATATGATTATGGTTTTCACGTTTGTTGCGAAAAAAAAACGAATGATATTGAAGATAATAAAAAAATACCACTTGGAGCTAAAGTAGTAATTGATCTATTGAAATACCGGCCTGAACCATCTAGAAATTAAATTAGATCAGGTCATTGGATGAGGACCTAGGAGTTTACTGTGTTTACAACGTTTTGAGCAGAGTCAAGTATTTATAAATAACAAAGTTTGTTCATCTAGCGGATAATGTCAAAATAGGCGATTCTACAGTTTGTATGTACAAAATTAGAATTTTAGCAGATACAATTATAGAAAAATACTGCCAGTGGGGATGTTTCCATAAAGTTATTTCTTAGACAAATCCATGGTCAAATATTTTGGTCATAACCTAGCTAAACAGTTAATTAGAGAGAAGCCAGTCAGATGTGAATATAAGAATTGGGTGATGACTGGTTCCACTGGATATGATTATGGTTTTCACGTTTGTTGCCGAAAAAAGCAAATGGTACTATTAAAAAAGACCACTTGGAGCTAAAATAGATTTTATCTCCGCTTGGATTAGAAACTGACATGGAAGACACACATAAAAGCAAAAGGAAACCGACTTAATCTGAAAGCCCTTGGAAGATTGAAACGAATCTGGCCAGAAGACCTACTTGAGTAACTGTACAGAGAGGGAGAGCCATTGCTGAATGGTACCCGGCACATGCATACTACAAAATACAAACTATTTACTTATTACTCTAAATGTTAGTGTGGAATATATTGTGAATTTGCAATGAAATAAATAAAAAAATCTCTATGATAGCCATATTAAAGGGCCAGTCTATCCAAACTGTAAAACAAAATATATAAAAATGCCATTTAATAAATAAATTCTTATACATACTTAAATATTTTTTCTGGTAAATGCTTCTTTACAATAGCCATTAACTCAAACTTCATCATAGACATTGAATAATTGATATTTTGGTTTGTCAACCATTCTATTAAAGAATGTTTGGTCCAACTTGCATTTGGAATTTTTTCAAGTAGAGTTGAATGGTACGATGCATTGTCCATTATAATCAACGAAGGTTTTTCTAAGTTTGGTAAAAGCTGATGCACAAACCATTTTTCAAAATTATCTGAATTCATCGAATCATGGTAGTCACCAGATTTACTTCCACTTTTGAAAATGAGTTCACAGTTATTAATAAACCCATTTTCAGAACCTGCATGAAGGACAATGTATCGTACACCTTCTCCACTCTTCTTTCGGACTGCATAACTACTGCCATCTTGCCAGCTCTTCCGGAATCCTCCTTTACTAAATATCCACGTCTCATCCAGGAAAACTGGGTTTAAAGGGGTATCCATCCATTTCATTCTCTTTGTACGCTTTTAAGAACTGGAGTCTCTTTAATGTAACATGTGTTTGCTCCATTAAATACTTCCTGTTTGAAATATTACAATTCACCCATCTGAATTTTAATACTTTTAAAACTCGCTGAAGTGCAGAAATCGAAATTTTAACCTCATCCACTTCCTCAAGCTTTTGTTTTAGTGTATAGAGAGTTACATGCTCACGTAAAATGAACAAAGTAAAATTAATAAGACACTATAGTGATTCTTCTAGAAACAATATTTGGAATGTAAAGTAACATATTAATTGTAACATTTGGAATTTATCTATTTAAATGGTATATGCAACAAACAGTATTCCGTTCATAACTCGTAGTAAGCATATTTGAATAATTCAAAGTGTAAGAGTTATAAAAATATATCTATATATTTTCCTAAAATGTATGATGTAAATGGACAAACTTCAGCAAAAAGGCAAAGAGGACTCTTAAATCTTTATTACAATATTGTAAGTAAGTTTACCAATTTACCACAGAAGTTTGGTACTTATATCAGTAGTATTCTTTTTATAATCACTTTTCACTTCTATATATTTTATATAATTATGTAACTAGTTGTCAGTAACAATTTTTGAAAAAAAATGTATCTGAAAAGTTAGTTGCTCATGCCTTTCTACATAACAGAAATATGATAAAATATTTTAACTACATATATTATTATTAATTATATATTATCTGTGACTTGGAATAAAAAGGGCGGATGTCCATTTTTCTGGATTTTAGGTTAATATCATTTCTATAGTAAGGACATGAGATAGTTTCATTTAAAAAAATCAGATGTCTGTATCTTTTAGGTTTTTACCTTTTGCAAAACATAAAGGTGTAAATAGATAAAATAAGGATAAATAGTTTAATTACTATTAATAAACACAAATACAACAATCATATGGTTCTTCTACAATGGGTGGACGAACAGCATTAAGTGTCATTTTATTTTATGTTATTTATAATATTTCTAGCATACAAATTGTTTCAAACATAGGGATATTCCAATATTAACTTTTATAAGTATATTGATACGTATTGTACATATTGAGTCATAAGCTTTTAAACTACAATCAAAGGTGGTTACAATGTGGCAAAATACAAACAATGGCAGATTACTGGAGTTTACATGTTGTGACACCAGCCCTTTTTATTCCAAGCCACATTATATATATAATATATATGTATGTATGTATATGTACATATAGATTTTAACTTACCTTTACTAAACATTCCGTATATACGAGTCCTAATGGTATGCTCGTATTTATTTAAAATCAAGTTAGGTTCACAACTAGTGGCTACTGATTCGCTTACTTTATTGGTATAATCAGAATCTTTTTGTATTCCTTCATTTACTAATCGCCTTATCGTTGGCAAAGAAATTTCTAACGCCTCAGCAACACGCTGAAATAAACAGTAAATAAAACAACTTTATTTTCAGGGTAATTTTCAACTTACTTCACGAACAGCAGAAATTGGTAATAATGTTTGTCCAGCTTCCTTTTCCAATTGAAAATATTTCAGCAATTTTAATATTAGTACTTGTTCTTTTTCAGTATATCTTGTCATCTTGTACAAATACAAATAAAACCACAATCACAATACTATGTAAAACAAAATACAAAATAAAATTAAGCGTCTATATTCTTTGATAAAATTATAATTATACAAAACAAATACTGACCTGAACGACAGCCGTCACTAGCTGTTCGAACGCTTCGAAAGAATGGCCAGCATGGACGAAGTTTTACGTCAACTGTCAGTAATAGGCGTATTTGATTGGCTAGCGAAAGCGCACATTTAAATATCAACGAATCAAACGTAGGTTAGGAAAGAGCCGCTTATGTATGTAAGCTTATTCTAACGCTGCAATACAGTTCTGTTTAATCACGGAACTACCGCTTTCTCCGTCACATCCAATTTAATGCATTAGAAAGAAATCGAAAAACTGTGACGCACTGAAAAGTAACTCTGGGATGTACTTTATCGTCGGAACCGTACGCGCAACGGGTTTCGCGCAGCTATGGGTAACACTGTTTTGGCTACAGGGCGGTGGCGGTAGGGCGAATGGTGGCGAGAGGGGCCGGGCGAGGGGTGCGGGGGGTACTCGAGGTGTCGTCGATACATGAAAATAGCGTTAATTCTTCTTCTTTTGTGAAAAATCGTCCAAACGTAAAGATAGAGTGAATTCTTCTTCTTTTCGTATCGTTCAAACTTGAAAATAGCGTCAATTTTTTTAAAGCGTAACAGGGGCTGTTGGTAAAAGGGTGCGTTGGCTCGGCGGATCGTGACGAACAAAGGGGTCGTTGTAAATGGGGAGGAGGTAACAAATACATTGAAGCAAAAAACAAAGATGGCGGCATTATCAAAACGGCACTAAGCTGTTAACGTCTAAACGGCTCAACGTACAACAACGTGCAAGGTATCGTTGGAAAGGGGAGGAGATAAAGAATACGATGAAGCAAAAAAACAAAGATGACGGCATTACTAAAACCGCACTAAGCTGTTAACGTCTAAACGGCTCAACGTACAACAACGTGCAAGGTATAGATGAAAATGTGAGGAGGTAACGAATACGTTGAAGCAAAAAACAAAGATGGCGGCATTGCCAAAAGGACACTAAGCTTGTAGCGTCTAAACTGCTCAACGTATAACAATGTGTAAGGTATCGATGGAAAGGGGAGGGACAAACGAATACGTTGACATGAAAACAAAGATGACGTCATTGCGAAAAGGACACTAATCTTGTAAAGTCTAAACAGCTCAACGTACAACAACGTGCAAGGTATCGATGAAATTGGGAGATGGTAACGAATATGTTAAGACAAAAAACAAACGCAAAGACAATGCCAAAACGGCACTATACCATATCTCCATCGTTATTTGTCAGATTACTACGCAAAA
The DNA here is from genome assembly GCF_040954645.1 of Diabrotica undecimpunctata. Lineage (NCBI taxonomy): Eukaryota > Metazoa > Arthropoda > Insecta > Coleoptera > Chrysomelidae > Diabrotica > Diabrotica undecimpunctata. The sequence continues at coordinate 121,940 of NW_027311927.1, read as the reverse complement.
AACGTTAAATGAAAGAGGAGGGGATATCGAATACGTTAACACAAAAACAAAGACAAATTGCCAAAAAGGCACTACACCGTATCTTCGTTTCTATTGGTTCGATCTTCGCGAATGAGGGCTCGTTGGAAAGAGGAGAAGATATCAAAAGATTTTATCATAAAAACAAAGAAGAAAACATTGTCAAAATGGCACTATATCGGATCTTTGTTGCGATTGATCGAATTTTAGCATAATAGACGTTAAAGGAATGGAGAGTAGTCACTGAGGCTAACAGAGAAACAAACATGACAACATTGTGAAAACGACGCTAAATCATATCTTTGCTGCTATTGAACCTATTTAGAAGGGGATTCCACGTACATTACAGTTCATCATCCCGTCTCACCACCTGTAGGTTTCATCCTTTAACTATGCCCAAACCATCTAACACCTGTCATCATAAAAAGACACTTCTTTAGTTTATCGCTTCTTCTTTCTCTCTCTCTCTCTCACGAAACAATCGACCAATAGTGGTATAGGAACATCCACAAGTAAACGCCTGAATTGTGATATGTCAACGTCCAATGATGACATGTAAACGTCCCAAACCGTGGTGTTACGTATTCTCATATCACCAGGCCCTAACCAATACGTACCCTCATGCACCACGCCCCAACATGTATCGACCAATGATGACATAGGAACGGTAAGTAAACGCCTTAATGGTAACATGTAAACGCCCCTCGACACAATGAGAATGAAGTCATGACCAAAGAGATTCCACCCCGAGGCGCGCAGTCGTGTGGGATAAAAGTCGACCTGATAGAGGTTACATGATTGAATAAAATTCTGTATGTATCAAGCCTTCTAAGAAGTAAGATGGATAAAATCAAGTTGTTCAGAGGTTCGAACGTAGTCAGAAAAATAAAACGCTTAAATTTAGATGACATACTTATTGATCAATGGATGACAAACACTGAAGTTACCTGCTATATCTTTTATATCAGCGGAGAACCAGTATCGTTTGTTCTATAATAAAAATGCGCCTTTGATCCACTCAGACAGTATGATGTACCAAGAGTATTAGATTACGTATATACATTACCTCATCATCGAAAAAGAGGATACGCATGCAAACTTATAGAACATGTAAAGAAAAATAACCAATTCAGAGCATTTTGCTCCAACACAGAATCGGAACGGTTGTTTGGTAAATGTAAATGTGTTCATCATGGAATAATGAAGTATACTGTAATGTTTAGATATCCATAATAAAATCGAAATAAACATATAAACAACATATCGTGTTATATTTCTTCCACACTTATTGCAGTCTACCAGACTGTACTCTGTAATAACGGAATAGATAATAGAATATAGAAAAACGTGATATTCTCAAAGGACATACGATGGGTATATCGCATCAGAATGACTAGAAAATAATTCACAGTTAACCTATCGATGTTTGGCAATTTTAAACTTCGGACAACAACATGTAACGTACCCTAACTGTAAACGAACTGTAACAGATATCTAACGCGATCGAACATATAGCAGACGTATACCTGACACTATCTAACGCATATGCGATGTATAGCAGACGCGTTCTAACTCATATCAGACGTATAACAGTTGTAAACTAGACTCAAGATAGGACAGAACAATCGCTAAAGAAAATCTGTAGGAAAAAAAAACGAAATTTGTCAGAGTAAGAAATGAAAGAATCGTAAGAAATTATGTGCGTTAATCACAGAATAACGAAGGACATCGCAACTACACTGGTATGGACACGTCCACAGAATGGGCGACAACAAAATAACAAAAAAGTATTATATTGGACATAACAGGAAAGACGGAAATGTAGGTCATCAACTACTATACATAAATATATAAATCTCATCTGAGCAGTCATTACAAGTATCCTCCGAACAGTAACTACTATACACAACTCACAAATACGATTATTGGTATGCGATAACGTTTTATTGCATAATATATTTTATCTACAGCAATTACTATTTTACAACGATATTCAGATATAATCCAATTATAACGAGGACTAAAAACGAATTTACCATTCTTCCAGTATGTTCAAACAACTAACGTATATTACTCAACATAGATATGAGTTGGATGATCACAAACCGACAAGGACCTAAACGTTCTCTACAAGCCACATCTGAACGACCACTACTATACACAAATCTCCACTAAACGTAAAATTGGACAAGAGTCTCCGCTGAACACTCACTAATACACACAGATCTCATCTGAACGTATACTTAGTCAAGAGTCTTATCTACATATCCACTACTATACATAAATCTCCAAGATGACTATTTTCGATTTGATGCATATTATAAGTTATCTACAACAATTACCATTTTACAATGATAATTAGATATAATCCAATTATGACGAAGACTAACCAACGAATGATTACCATCCATAAATTATGTTCAAACAAACTAACGTGCCGAAAGACCATTACTTTATATCTTCGTTGTTACTTATCTGATTTTGACGTACAAGGCGTTAAATGAAAGGTGAAAGGAAAGCGTAAATATGTGCATACTATAGTTTATCTACGACGAGCAAGTAATTTATTGTTTTAATGTGGATAATGAACATTGGTCTCTGTAAGAATATATGTTGGTCATAGACGGTTCTTCAATAGCCATCAGGCAACAATTTCCCCTGATCATGTTTATAAAACATACGGAATGCACTGTATATACCTAACCCTAGTTGACAGCGCACTTTGCAGGTCTCGTCTCACGATCAACTAATAGGTTTAAGTACAACTCCCTTCGTGAAGGTACACAGGCGTGAATCCGTGCGGGAAAATGTCGACCATCCTTTTATACTCCGTAAAGGACCATCTAATATTCAACGTGAAAATATTTCAGGTGTATAAACAAAGAAAAATTAAATTAAATACATTTTAGAGTATATATAGTTTTAGAGTATATACTTTGGATGTGAAAATTGAAAGTAAATATATTATGTTATATAAAAGAAAAACTCAGCCATCGGGTAAAGGCATGACTACCACAATACGCTACGGTAACTCTAAGACAGAAATGATGTACATGAAATGATAGAAAAACATGTATAAAATATCTTATATAGAACCATGTAAAACAGAAAGCATGGACAATAATGATGGAAAATGTATAAAATATCCGACATAGAAACACGTAAAAAATAAACGCTGTACATAAAATGATACAAAATGTGTGAAATATCTGAAATACAAACACGAAAGGCAGAAAGCATGGACAATAATGATAGAAAATGTATAAAATATCTGACATAGAAACATGTAAGACAGAAAAGCTGTACATAAAATGATGGAAAACGTATAAAATATCTGACGTAGAAACACGTAAGAAAGAAATGCTGTACATAAAAATGTATGAAATACCTGACATAGAAACACATAAGACAGAAAGCATGGACAATAATGAATGAAAATGTATAAAATATCCGAGATAGAAACACGTAAGGCAGAAAGCATGGATAATAATGATAGAAAATGTATAAAATTGCATGTTTTAAATAATACATAAATTAATAAACAATATGAAAAACTTGGAAAAAATAATGGATAACAAATGTGGTATAAAACCAAAATTTTAAAATATTTTTTGTATGTCTCTATTTTTTTAATCAACAATTACTTTATTATTTGTGAAATGCACTGTTCCATTTTAAAAACGAGAAAATTAAACAACATATTTACAAATAATATTGCATGTTTTAAATAATGCAGAAATAAATTACATACATAATCACAAACTTAGAATGATGGTGTATAAAATCAAATACAAGCCCTCTAAAATATATAAAATAGTACTACTTTTTTAAATTGTTTTACATGTAGCACAAAACGAACACGTTATTACAAAGGTGAACTGCAGACTGAGTATAACAGAATGGATTTGTTCATTAAATAGGCAGGCTGGTATGACGTAACTCGACTGGAAATTATCGAGAATTGCAAGCTGAAGCTTGTTTATACACACGTGCACCGGATATTGTCGACTGTGAAAACGCTGAATCGTGAGACAATGTTAAAAAGGAATGTAAGAATATCGGCTAAAGTTCTCGTTAGCAGTATTTCGCATCATATTACGTCCAGCCGTATGTGTATACCTATATGACTAACAAGCTAATTCTTGAAAAAAAAATTGTTGCACATGTTTCCGACGACCGTGTGAGAAATATTGTTCTGAAGCTATGTTAAATATGTTAAATTTTAAAGTGAGAAATGTTAAAAGAAAATGCACATCCGCTGGTTGGAATATTTATAAAGATTTATTAGTTTAATTATATAATATACGAAGTTACTCGCAAATTACTAGTAATATATAAATTGGAAAATCAACGAATTTTTGCTATTACATTATTCGTTGTGGATAAAATATATACGAGGTTGATTAAAAACTACTCGTAAAATATAAATTAAGAAAATTTAAAAGTTCTTAGAAAGACGTAAAAAAGAAATGTACATAAAATGATAGAAAATGTGTGAAATATCTGAAATACAAACACGTAAGGCAGAAAGCATGAACAATAATGATAGAGAATGTATAAAATATCTAAATAGAAACACGTAAGAAAGAAATGCTATACATAAAAATGTATGAAATATTTGACATAGAAACACGTAAGAGAGAACGCATGGACAATAATGATGGAAAATGTATAAAATATCGAATAAAAATTGAGAAGTACTGGAAAGGATGATAGAAAATGTATAAAATATCTAACATAGAAACACGTAAGAATGAAAGCATGGACAATAATGATGTAAAATGTAGAAAATATCTCACATAGGAACACGTAACAAAGAAATGCTGTACATAAAATGACAGAAAATGTGTAAAATATCTGACATACAATCACGTAGGGCAGAATGCATGGACAATAATGATAGGAAATGTATAAAATATAACTGCTGTACATAAAATGATAGAAAAAATCTGACATAGAAACACGAAAGGCAGAAAGCATCGGCAATAATGATAAAAAAATCGGTTGCCTGTAAAGTCGGTTTTACGGGCGAAGATTTTACGTGACAACGTCTTTTTCTCGGTAGAATATTTATTGATATGAATATTATTAAATTGCACAATAGGAACAAGGAATTGAATGAAAATAAGAATTGCACAAATTTTAACTATAGAAATATATTTTGTTTACTAAAACATTGTACATGTAAACTTAAACTTAACTAATTTCTATTTGAGTGATTTTGTTGAGGATAGGACGATGATAGGAGAAATAGCATCGCACCAGCGGACCGATTATGTTTGAGTGGGAGAGAGACGCAAGGCATTCGCCGGTCCGGCGGGCCTCTCTCTCGTTCGGTGACTCATCGTAACAGACGTGAGCGGGCGTTACACTTTTTCATGAGTGACTCCGAGCCACAACCTAATTTAAGACGTTGTCACGTCAAAAATGTATAAAATATCTGACATAGAAACACAAAAGAATGAAAGCATGAACAATAATGATGTAAAATGTATAAAATATCTGACATAGGAACACGTAAGAAAGAAAATGTCTTAAATATATGGCATAGAAACACGTAAGGCAGAAAGCATGGGTAATAATGAACGATTTACATGTAAAATTTGCTGAATAGAGAATAATTATATGTCGAAACCAGCAGAGTCTAACATATTATTCAATAGCCAACAATGAGCATAGATGTAAACAACAAAAAAATCTTTATTATCCCCATCACAAACATCGCTAACACTGAATATTACCAACAGGCAAAGTGTTGCGATGAAAAAAGGGGTGTGTAAAAGTAAATCGACGTCGGCATATTGTGAGGTTACTCTAGAGTTCAAATACGACAAAAAAAATGGATATTGCTGTAATACAGATGCTAGGATATAAATAAAAGTAATGTTTAAAGCATTTGTTTTTTTTTTGTTTATAACTCAGTTGTTGAAATGACCTATTGTAAATACGAAGAAAATGTTCTAATAGAATACCTGCGGGAACACTTTACAACAATATTTTTAACAAAATATGGTGTGCACAAAAATATTATTCAGCAAAAGAGTGAGAATTTTAAACGTAATACGAGAAAATTAAACATATTGACAAATAATATTGCATGTTTTAAATAATGCTGAAATAAATTAACAATATGACAAACTTAGAATGATGGTGTAAAAAATCAAATTCGAGCCCTCTAAAATATATAAAATAGTACTCACTTTTTAATATTTATTTGTAGCACAAACACCAAACGAACATGCCATCACAAAGGTTAACTGCACACTGCGAGTATAAAAATGTATTCGTTCATTAAATAGGCAGGCTGGTATGACGTAACTCTACTGGAAATTACCGAGAATTGCAAGATCAAGCTTGTTACACGTGCACCGGATATTATATTGCGAACTTCTCGATGTGGGAATGAAAATAGCGATTGGAATTTAATTACATCCGGTGACGTCAGATAGCAAACAACACATTTTCTTTATAATAAAATATTTTAAGGAATTATTAGGATGTATGAAAACTTTTATTAGTAATTATACCGGGGGTAATTAAAAATTATGAAGTAAAACTAATTTTAACGTTATTAATGAATATATAGTAACATAGGAGATATATGACACCACTAATATTATTATATATGCTGTAATATACATGTTAATTTATTGATATGAAGAAGGCCTCTGACTAAGCATTAAATAAACAAACCGCCGAATCCATACATACGACACATCCAAGGAAAATAGGATGATATTATGAATATGTTGAGATATAAAAATAGATATGGAGACTCCTAAAAGAGCGCTACATACTATATTGATTATTTATGAAAATATAGCGACATATGTGACATCATATAATACAATGGACGGCAATAGACACACTATAAGGTAAATTTGTATTTATTGACCTAAAGAAGGCGTCTGACGCAGTAAAAAACAAAGAACCAGTCGAATCCTAACATGTGACACATCAAATGAAAGAGGAAAATTTAACGAATATGCTAAGATAGAAAAACAAAAACATAATAAATACTAAAAAGGCACTATACACTATCTTTGATATTAATGACAGTATAGTGACATATGTGAAATTATATGATACTATGTACGATAATAGAAACACTATAAAGTAAATTTGCATTTATTGACCTAAGGAAGGCGTCTGACGCAGTAAAAAACAAACAGCCAGTCGAATTCTAACATGTGACACATCCAATGAAAGGGGAAGATTTAACGAATATACTAAGATAGAAAAACAAAACACATTGATTACTAAAAAGGCACTATACACTATCTTTGCTATTAATGAACTTATAGCGACATACGTCATACAATATGATGCTATGGACGATAATAGACACACTTTAATATCAATTTACATTTATTGACCTAAAGAAGGCGTCTGACACACTAAAACAAACATAGAGTCGAAACCTAACATGTGACACATCAAATGAAAGGGGAAGAGCTAACAAATATATTATCATAAAAAAACAAAACATGACCACCAATAAAAGGGCACGATACACCATTTTTAATAATAATAAAATTATAGAGAAATACGTTATATAATAGGGTACTAATGATGGTAATAGATTTATCCTATAAGACAAATTTTAATTTATTGTCTCGAAGAAGACCTATGACTGAGTATAAAATAAAGTGATAATTAAGCGTTGAAAAGCGATGAAAAGCGATCACTTTTCATCGTTTTACATCGCTTTTTTAACATTTTTAAAAAATTTCTATTTATCAATGATTTTACATCTCTATATGGGATCATCAAGTGCGTAAAACGATGAAAAGCGACAGTTTTTTCATCGCTTTTACCACGTCACGCCCCCGTCAAATGTCAACGTAATTAAGTTTAGACAGAGTTTCGGTAGGTAATTTATTAGGTTAACTCGTGTCACGCGTCACGTCAAAACGTCACCACATATCATGTATAAACGGCACATTTTTACGTGAAGACATCACGCGTCACATCAAAACGTCACGAATCACGTCAAAAACGTCACGTTTTAAAGTCAACACGTCACAACTTACATATGGATAACATGGGAGTAAAGCGTCTTTTCGTCTCTTGAGTAAAGTTAGCGATGGTTGAGCGATGGTTAATTTATTAGGTTAGGTGGTGCCGCGAAGCATATCATCTTATGTACAGCAGTTATATTTTATATATTTTCTATCATTATTGTCCATGCATTCTAAATGCAAATCTAAAGATAGCAGATGCAAAAAATACACAAGTCTGGATCATCTGAAAGATGAATGTCAATCAGAAAATGTTTGCATATACTATAAAAACAATGAACACACTTCAATCTCGCGAAAATTCCCTGTCTTCACAAAACAAAAACAAATAAAACAGATTATGGCCCAGGACAATATTTAGTTTAAAGAAGCTGAAAATATGTATATAAATCCTTCTTATGCAAAAATTATTACGAATAACAAGTTCTTAATATTAAATGATATTAATAACTTTCTACCATTACCTGATGTCAATCAAAAATCTTCTCACCTTTCTTCGGCAGTCTTAAGGAAACCCTCTATCAAAACACTTTTACGTCTACTTCAAAAAAACGAAAACCTTCCCCTCTATCTCCTACTATAGAAAATTCACCGATAAAGAAAACTTCTCAATTAACATTAATTACTAATAATGTTCTTCCTAATCCTTATAGAGACGAATACATGAACTATAAAGAAAAGTCCGTACTTATACTATCTATATTCGTTAAACAACTTCAAAACAATTTTCCGTCTAGCTCAGTTACTTTTGTAGTTTCAGATATAAGAAAAGTTGTTAATAATATGTTTGATTCCAATAATCCCACTGATGGAATGGACTTTAACATTAGTTGGTCTGAATCCGAATATTATTAACCTTCCCGATTCCTAATCACAAAATTACAAAAGAAAAACTATGCATTTTGCAACACTAGATCATTAAAAGCAAATAAAGCAAGGTTAATTAATTTTGTTCACAGAACACAAATTGACATTATTGTTTTATCAAAAATGTGGCTTAAGCCTGACGAAAACTTTTTTTGAGAAGGTTCAATTAAGTTAAAAAATGTATAGTTGATAGTTATGGCGGAATAGGCATTTTTATAGCGGAAGGGTTAGTGTTTAAAGAGGTTACTATTATTCAATCGTCAAACAAAGAGTTAGAAGTTTGCGCAATTACTTTATCTGCTATAAACTTGTCAATAGTACCTATCTATTTACCGACCACCCGACTTGGTTGTTAATTTTACCGATTGGATAGAATTATTTCAGCAGTTCAAGGCCCATATTTTTTTTTGCGGAGACTTTAATGCGCACCATGATAGTTGAGGACCTCTACCTAATGATCGATAAGTAAAAATTTTAGCAGACGCAATGGATCATCTAGAACTAATTGTAATAAATAATGGTACTCCCACTAGAATTAACTTTAGTGGAAATCATTCAGCGGTGGACATAACATTAACTTCCCATTTTTTAATTGATAAATTAACTTGGATCGTCTTAGATGATACAATGGGATCAGACCACTACCCTTAATCTTTTTCAATAAATCTTTCTACTAAATGGAATGTCACATTCGCGGACTGGGAATTATTTCAAACACTCTTAAAAAAAGATGTTACTGAGTTACTTACTGAAAATAATGTAAGTAATGCAGCAGCATTTTTCGAGATGATTTCCACTGCAGCGACTCTGTCTATGCCTGTTAAAAAATCTTTTACTCTCATTTCTCCTAGACCATTTTGGTGGGATCAGGAATGTAGTAAGATGGTATAAAAACAGAAAAGGGCCTTAAAAAATTATAGAATTCAGTCCAATCATAATAATGATTTAGTATATCAAAACGTAGCTGCCCAAACTAAACGTTTGTTTAAAAACAAACAACGTTGCAGCTAGATTAACTTTCTAAATAAGCTTTACTCCACTGACCGACATTTGGAAGTTCGTTAAAGCTGTAAATAACAAAAATTTCCTTGGTCCAAAAAAACCTCTTTCAAAAAAATTAATAGATCAAATTCTAAACAAAATAGGTCCTGCTTCTGCTTCTAATTTCGTAGTAAAACCATTTAACAAATTTCTATTTATTCACGAAGATGAACTGTCCTCTTCTTTCACAATAAACGAACTGGATTTAGCGATTAAAAATAGTCGGAACACTGCTCCCGGGTTAGATGGCTTTACCTATAAAATAATTTATAATTTACCATATTCTGCTAAAGTTTTTCTTTTGCAGTAATTTAATGACTGGTGGAGGAAACTAAAATATTCAGACTGCTTTAAAAATATTATAATTTGCCTTAAACTTAAACCTTACAAAGACCCAGAAATTCCATCATCATCCCGTCCAATCTCGTTAATATCATTTGTCGCCAAAACATTTGAAAGATTAATTAAGTTTAGATTAGAACATTTTGTTGAATATAGATCCCTATTACCAAGCATTTAATATGGTTTTCGTAGATGACGAGGAACAATCAATGCTGTGAGTCATTTAGTTTCAGAAATACAAATAAGTTTTTCCAGAAACCTATATACATTATGTTTATTTATAGATCTATCAGGGGCCTATGATGCAATTGACCTAAATATTTTAGCAAAAAAAATGGAAACAATTGAAATTAATAAAACCGTATGTGCCAATATCATAAGTCTCTTTCATAATAAAATATTTATTCGAGATCATAATAACGTGTTACATGGTCCACACACGGTATGTAATGATTTACCTCAAGATCTGCATACGTTAGTAGGTGACAAGTTCAACATGATACAATACGTGGATGATTTGTTTTTACTTCAGCCATGGTTTATATGAGAAATGTTTATATGACTTGAAAGAATGTATTTATTTACTAATAGAGGTTTAGTGATATGGGTTTTAGTGTTTCTCAAGATAAGACTGCCTTGGTATGTTTTACTCGGCACCAAGTTAGAACTGCTAGAGCTGCTTATCTAGATGGGTTCATGATTTCATTCGTCGACAAATATAAGTACCTAGGTATGGTATTAGATAAAAAACTGCTTTGGACTAACCACATAAAATATTTAAAAAAAAATGCGAAAAAACCATAAACCTGCTAAAAGTAGTTTCCAAGAAAAAATAGGGAGCTGATGTTACTCTATCGTATACATTCTACAAAGCATGTATTCGTTCCATATTGGACTATTGCTGTACATTATATGGGGCAACATCTAAAACAAATCTAATAACTATCGATCGTATACAATATAAAGCTTTAAAAATTTGTATGGGTCTAAGGATGTCAACGCCTAACCAAGCAGTCCTTGCAGAAATACAAGAACCTTCTGTAAATATACGTAGACAGTATTTAGCTGAAAAACAAATAATTAAATACAGGGCATTTAATACGAAAAATATTATCCAAAAAATAGCTTCTATTAATACTTGTAACCTTAAAACACCTTATTGGAGAATAAAAAACTCCCCTCCCTTGTCCGATGGCTTTATTAATACCAATCAATGACATTTTTATATTCAATATTCCCAAATAATTAATATATGAATATAGTTATCAAAGTATCATATTTCGGCCAACCATTATATACCCTGAATATACAGAAAACGCTAATTTAAATAACCTAATACTCTCAACCACATTGAATGCTTTTGGAAAAAATGTTACTAAAATATTTACAGGTGGATCCAAATGTGAATATGGAACAGCTGCAGCATTTTTTGTTTTAGACATCAACCATGTCAAAAAATTTAGACTAGCAGATACGTTATATTTACAGTGCTGAGTCTATGCGATAAAAAAAAGCCTACGATGGTGCACACTAAATCCAGTTCAAATGGTTTCTATTATGTCAGATTCAAAGTCCGTTTTGCAAGCAATTGAAGAATTTCCAATAAATATTTATAATCAGGAATTAATTTGTGAAATAAAATACTTATTATACCAAGTAAATCAACAAAATAAAAAAATAATTCTTATATGGGTAAAAGGTCACAGCGGTATTATAGGTAATGAAAGGGTGGATTGTGAAGCAAGAGAAGCTTGTAAATGTGATAAATTTGCAGAAATTTTTTCTTATACCGAGTTACTATTAAACTAAAAAAAGCTATTAAAATCAGATGGTCAGAATCTTACAATAATGTTAGCAAGACATCGAAGAATCTTTGTTTCCAGCTTTACCCACGGCTTCCAAATAAAATACCGGATATAACTTCTGATTATATAAAAAGATATACTTCAACAGTAACACGCCTAAAATTGAATCATGGCCGTTTTTCGGCGCACTTTCATAAATTAGGGATACTAAACTCCCCGTTATGTGACTGTGACAACATGTCCATAGGTGATATTAATCACATATTTCTGGAGTGTAAAACAAATGATACGGCTATCTCTAGACTATATAATTCTCTAATAGAATATAACACTCCTCTCCGTCTCAACATGGGTTCCCTGTTATCAAGCCATAATAAACGCGTTTTAGATGCAATAATGAATTACGTTAAAGAAGATAAAATCGATATTTAACCTTATAAGCACCTAATATGTACCTATATGTGTATGAATAAAAATCAATCCTGTGGCTAATATACTATATCTAAGGCCATCCCTTTCCTCTACACACACACACACACACACACACACACACACACACACACACACACACACACACACACACACACACACACACACACACACACACACACACACACACACACACACACACACACACACACACACACACACACACACACACACACACACACACACACACACACACACACACACACACACACACACACACACACACACACACACACACACACACACACACACACACACACACACACACACACACACACACACACACACACACACACACACACACACACACACACACACACACACACACACACACACACACACACACACACACACACACACACACACACACACACACACACACACACACACACACACACACACACACACACACACACACACACACACACACACACACACACACACACACACACACACACACACACACACACACACACACACACACACACACACACACACACACACACACACACACACACACACACACACACACACACACACACACACACACACACACACACACACACACACACACACACACACACACACACACACACACACACACACACACACACACACACACACACACACACACACACACACACACACACACACACACACACACACACACACACACACACACACACACACACACACACACACACACACACACACACACACACACACACACACACACACACACACACACACACACACACACACACACACACACACACACACACACACACACACACACACACACACACACACACACACACACACACACACACACACACACACACACACACACACACACACACACACACACACACACACACACACACACACACACACACACACACACACACACACACACACACACACACACACACACACACACACACACACACACACACACACACACACACACACACACACACACACACACACACACACACACACACACACACACACACACACACACACACACACACACACACACACACACACACACACACACACACACACACACACACACACACACACACACACACACACACACACACACACACACACACACACACACACACACACACACACACACACACACACACACACACACACACACACACACACACACACACACACACACGAGTCTCTTTTGGCTTTTCGGATCTCCTTATTATATTGCGTCAGTTTTTCTCTATAAATGGCCCAGTCCTGGTTGAATTTGGCTTTATTGAATAGCCTTCTTACATCTGCCCTAAGCTTTTGTAAGTGTTCATTCCACCAGGGTGTGTTTTTCTTTCCTTTCTTTTCTCTCTCTGGACAATTCTCCTGGTAAGCGGCCAGAACAGCTCCCCTCACCGTTTCGACTGTCAGTTCGAGATCTTCCGTATCTTTTATGGTGCCGATTCCTCCCTCAAGAGACTTCTCGAGTGAGCCTCTATAGCCTTCCCAATCCGTCTCTCTCGGGTTTCCACCATTCGAGTCGAAGTAATTAAATCAAATCAAATGTGCCTATGGTCGGAACATGAAGGTTCCTCTGACACATGCCAATTCTTTATAGTATCGTACGTTTTTTCACTGCAAAGTGTTACATCTAAGACTTCTTTGCGCGTGGCCGTAACGAAGGTAGGTTTATTTCCTATATTGGCTATTTCTAAACCCATGCTTAAGATGAACTGTAGTAAAGACTCACCTCGACTGTTGATGTTCGTACTCCCCCATGTCAGATGGTGGGCATTGGCATCACATCCCAGTATTAGATGAAGGTTCTCCCTTCGGCTGTAGGTTATAACGTCCTCTACTATGCCTGGGCGGAAGACCTTCTCTCCAGCGAAGTAGGCAGAACAGACCAACCATCTTTTACTACCTTCCTCGGTGGAAGCGGTTAAAATACCTGTAACAAAGTCTCCGGAGCAAAGATCCGGATTCAGTGTACAGTTTACTTCGTTACCATATACAATGCATGCTCGAGGTGTCTCGCCTTTCGCATGGTATAGTAACTTACCTTGTTGCGGCTTCAAGCCTGCAATCTTCCCTCCGTGGAGCCATGGTTCCTGCAGTAGGGCCAAGTCCAGGCCTTCCATGTCAAACCTTCTGCACAAAACCGCCGACGCAGCTTTAGCATGATGAAGGTTGACCTGCAGGACCTTTACTCTGCCTTTCTCTAAACTGAAGGCTAACTTTCGGGTTTTCCCGTGTCCTCTACCCCTTCCATGGGAGCGGCCACCCGCTCAGTGGCTTCTAGCCTTTTGGGCGGGTTTGTAGCACTCCCCTGCAAGTCGGTACGGACTTCTTTCGGGATTATTCCTTCTTTAGCTCCTTCCCTCGACTTATCATCCTTAGGGCGAGCCTTGTGTTTGGTCGAAGTGTTAACCTTCTTTGGCGCTGCTTTAGAGCTTTGTCCCTCTGAAGGTTTTACTTCTTTCCTTTTTTGCTTAGCCTTGACTGCCGAGGTTGCGGCATTTACGCCTTGCAACCCCGATGGTCCGGCCTCTGCAACCTTCTTAATGTACCCATCATCCTTGACACGGAATTTAATTCTTCCGATGCCAAAGTAAGGACACATTTGAAGTTTGTTGAGTTCCTCAAAGGACTCTTTGTCCATTGAGAGGACCCATACCTGCCCTTTTTCTGCAGGTGTTTTGCCCAAAACGGTCCATATAAGGGTGTTGAGCTTTGGTTGCTGACCCTTAATCGAGTCAGCACACTTTACGCCTCCAACCTCTTTCCGTCCTCGTCTGGGATATAGACAGTGCAAGAACACGGCCTCTCGACTTCACTCTCGTCCTTAGCCTGGAGGCTTGCACCTTCCCAAGGCTTCAGAGTGGGAGTAGTGTCCCTGAGCCATTGTGCGCGTGCACTATCCGCGCACGTCATTACCAGGTAACCGGGCTTGAACGTGCTCTTTAGGAGCCTGATTTGCGGCCCTTCTTCTGGCGTTCTCTCCAGAGCCTCCAAGATGGATGTTTGCACTGCCTTAAGCTTTGTGGGTTCCATCCTGACTCCAGGGAAGCCATCACATACTACAGCCACCTTTGCCGAGCAAAGGGCTTGTGTAAAAGTCATTTCTGACTTCCTCGGCCTCTTTTTGGCTTCCGCTGGTGGCGTACTGTGGTCCGACCTTTGTCGCTTCTTTGTAGACTTTTGCGTAGCCATTTCCAGCTTTTGCTCCGCCTTCTCTTTAGACTTAGGGGGATTGTCCTTTTGTCATTCAAGCACCTTGGTGAGGTTGGCCTTAATCACCGAGCGCTTGGCTTCAATGTAATCCTGGCCTTTTCCAACCAGATCCCTTACTTTCTTCTTGGAGGCCCCGGCCAGCCTGGCCTTAATATCCTCCTCGTCTGTCATTAGATCCACCTCCTCTAGGGAGGTGACTCTGACCGCCTTCCTTTTGGTCGGCTTCGCTATCTGTATAGTAGTGCCTTCAGGGCTTTCTACTACGGGTTGTTCGGGAATATTGGTTTCCATATTATTTTCCATATTGTTCCCACGAGTAGCTAGGGAATTGCAGTCCACTCGAGCAGAGCCCCGCATGCCCGAGTAAGGCTAATTACTGTGAGGTATCGCCTGGTTCCTTACAGGAATCGCTCTCGACCAACTACGCATGGCCATCCATCCTTCGCCGCGATGTCGTCCAGCTTGAATTGCGGATTTTTTAAAAGCGACACACACACACACACACACACACACACACGTGTGCGTGTGCGTGTGCGTGTGCGTGTGCGTGTGTTTCTATATCTTTTGTGCCCTCTAATTTGGTTTTGCAATTTTCACAATTAAATTTTTCAAAACATTTTTTAAATAAGTACCCTGCAAAATAATAAACTGAACATTTTTCTAAACTTGAAGCCAATGTATCTGAATCTAAATTTGTTTGTCGTAATGAGTTATTCTGAGAAACATTTTCTGCAGATAATAATATACTGTCGTCGAATGCGTTATCACCTTTAACGTATTCCTCGTCACTATTTAAATTATTAAAAATATCAGAATATATATAAGACGTTTCTAAAATATTTGTATCGTCATCACAGTTGGTCCCAGAGTTTGCTGTCATAGGCGGTTTCATAATATTGTGTACAATGTTTATTTTAAAAGCAGCTTTAAAGTTTCTTACAGTGGGATTTCTACTGTAACCACCTTTCTGTCTGTAAATAGAAAATTGATTTTCTAAGGGATCTTGGATTAATCTTCCAGTTAATATATAACAAGAGTTTAATGTTGTCAAATCACTATAAAATTGTCTTACCGCGTTTATGGTGAGAAGAAAGCAGTCGAAAGAAGGAGGTCTTTTTAAACCCTTACTTGTCTGTTTCCACATACTTTTCAGTAATTCGTATCCTTCATTAACAGCACTAATTACATCTTTGTTTTGATTACAGTAGACACGATTACAAGGCTTAGGACTGTACTTACTTTTACTGTTCAGGGCATCAAACAAATTGTTCATAGTTTCGACAAAATAAGCCGTGTTTTCAGCAGTTGTTGAAGCCAGTTCTTGTGTTTGTACTGCAGTTTTAATAGCTGCAGCTATAGAATGACTAAGAAATTAAGTGCCAAGTTTAACATTCATTTTTTCAAATGAGTTTGGATTTAAATGTTTATCTGTTAATTTTAAAAGAGCTCTCCCGGTTTTACTTCTTTGGTCAATACCATACACTTTTTTAATATCATCGAATCTTATAAATTTGTCATTAAAAATAAAATCATTGGTAATAAAATTATTTCTTATACATTTTATTAAATGTGGTACATCATAAAATGCAAAATACTTATGCGTGTCTGCAACAAAGTAGGGTTTTTCAATTGTTATATTTAATAATTTATATAATTTTTGATTTATCACCGATAAATCACAAACTTTTCCTAAGGGTTCTAAACCGGAATCTCTCAATCTTTTGAGGTCATCAATAATTATTTCTTGGAGTATTGTAGCTCCGATCCCTCCCCGGGACTGTAATTTGGCCTCGACGTTGGTGGGAGGGCCGAGTAACTGGTCTTGGTCCCTGAAATTGTGAGGGGAGCACGACCAGTGAAACTAAACACAGTCCCTACGCGTCCAGCGCCTGTGCACCGGGTGGCCGCCGGGCACCGCCGCTGGACGCAAGAAAGGCGTGGCAATTGAGGCGAACAGTTGCGGCGCCTTCGCCTTCAGCTTTTAGTTTACCCTTCCAACTTCCCTACGGCTACTCCAAATTTCTCTAATCTCAGTCGCCAAACTCCAAAACCCGGCGGCGGTGGGGTCCCACGCATTAGACGCGTCTGCCGGTGCGGGGACCCCGCCCTCGATCCTGACACACACACACACACACACACACACACACTTTTCGAGCCTTCCTCGACAGACTATCTAGGAGTAGCCGACTCACCCTATCCAACTTCCCGCCCCCTCACACCCCAACAGGAAGCTCGTAGCTCGGAAATTGTCGGCGAGGCACTGGTGGGGTCACTGACACCAAATAGGTGACACCAATAAATACCAGTAGAAGGTGACACCAATAAATACCAGTAGAAGAGAAGACCAGCCCAACTGCATCTCAGCATCCATCACCGACTAGTCCTTATCCTCACGGAAGGATGAATGGTGAATTCCCGGCGCCAAAAAACGGGGACCTTTTGGCTATGGAATGGTAACCCAGACAGAGGAGTCCAGATGGAGAAAACCAGCTTTTAAAAAATCCGCAATTCAAGCTGGAAGACATCGCGGCGAAGGATGAATGGCCATGCGTAGTTGGTCGAGAGCGATTCCTGTAAGGAACCAGGCGACACCTCACAGTAATTAGCCTTACTCGGGCATGCGGGGCTCTGCTCGAGTGGACTGCAATTCCCTAGCTACTCGTGGGAACAATATGGAAAATAATATGGAAACCAATATTCCCGAACAACCCGTAGTAGAAAGCCCTGAAGGCACTACTATACAGATAGCGAAGCCGACCAAAAGGAAGGCGGTCAGAGTCACCTCCCTAGAGGAGGTTTATCTAATGACAGACGAGGAGGATATTAAGACCAGGCTGGCCGGGGCCTCCAAGAAGAAAGTAAGGGATCTGGTGGGAAAAGGCCAGGATTACATTGAAGCCAAGCGCTCGGTGATTAAGGCCAACCTCACCAAGGTGCTTGAACGACAAAAGGACAATCCCCCTAAGTCTAAAGAGAAGGCGGAGCAAAAGCTGGAAATGGCTACGCAAAAGTCTACAAAGAAGCGACAAAGGTCGGACCACAGTACGCCACCAGCGGAAGCCAAAAAGAGGCCGAGGAAGTCAGAAATGACTTTTACACAAGCCCTTTGCTCGGCAAAGGTGGCTGTAGTATGTGATGGCTTCCCTGGAGTCAGGATGGAACCTACAAAGCTTAAGGCAGTGCAAACATCCATCTTGGAGGCTCTGGAGAGAACGCCAGAAGAAGGGCCGCAAATCAGGCTCCTAAAGAGCACGTTCAAGCCCGGTTACCTGGTAATGACGTGCGCGGATAGTGCACGCGCACAATGGCTCAGGGACACTACTCCCACTCTGAAGCCTTGGGAAGGTGCAAGCCTCCAGGCTAAGGACGAGAGTGAAGTCGAGAGGCCGTGTTCTTGCACTGTCTATATCCCAGACGAGGACGGAAAGAGGTTGGAGGCGTAAAGTGTGCTGACTCGATTAAGGGTCAGCAACCGAAAGCTCAACACCCTTATATGGACCGTTTTGGGCAAAACACCTGCAGAAAAAGGGCAGGTATGGGTCCTCTCAATGGACAAAGAGTCCTTTGAGGAACTCAACAAACTTCAAATGTGTCCTTACTTTGGCATCGGAAGAATTAAATTCTGTGTCAAGGATGATGGGTACATTAAGAAGGTTGCAGAGGCCGGACCATCGGGGTTGCAAGGCGTAAATGCCGCAACCTCGGCAGTCAAGGCTAAGCAAAAAAGGAAAGAAGTAAAACCTTCAGAGGGGCAAAGCTCTAAAGCAGCGCCAAAGAAGGTTAACACTTCGACCAAACACAAGGCTCGCCCTAAGAATGATAAGTCGAGGGAAGGAGCTAAAGAAGGAATAATCCCGAAAGAAGTCCGTACCGACTTGCAGGGGAGTGCTACAAACCCGCTCAAAAGGCTAGAAGCCACTGAGCGGGTGGCCGCTCCCATGGAAGGGGTAGAGGACACGGGAAAACCCGAAAGTTAGCCTTCAGTTTAGAGGAAGGCAGAGTAAAGGTGATGCAGGTCAACCTTCATCATGCTAAAGCTGCGTCAGCGGTTTTGTGCAG
Organism: Diabrotica undecimpunctata; assembly: GCF_040954645.1. Taxonomy (NCBI): domain Eukaryota; kingdom Metazoa; phylum Arthropoda; class Insecta; order Coleoptera; family Chrysomelidae; genus Diabrotica; species Diabrotica undecimpunctata. Next base: position 102,073 of record NW_027311927.1, on the reverse strand, counting down.
AAGGTTTGACATGGAAGGCCTGGACTTGGCCCTACTGCAGGAACCATGGCTCCACGGAGGGAAGATTGCAGGCTTGAAGCCGCAACAAGGTAAGTTACTATACGATGCGAAAGGAGAGACACCTCGAGCATGCATTGTATATGGTAACGAAGTAAACTGTACACTGATTCCGGATCTTTGCTCCGGAGACTTTGTTACAGGTATTTTAACCGCTTCCACCGAGAAAGGTAGTAAAAGATGGTTGGTCTGTTCTGCCTACTTCGCTGGAGAGAAGGTCTTCCGCCCAGGCATAGTAGAGGACGTTATAACCTACAGCCGAAGGGAGAACCTTCATCTAATACTGGGATGTGATGCCAATGCCCACCATCTGACATGGGGGAGTACGAACATCAACAGTCGAGGTGAGTCTTTACTACAGTTCATCTTAAGCATGGGTTTAGAAATAGCCAATATAGGAAATAAACCTACCTTCGTTACGGCCACGCGCAAAGAAGTCTTAGATGTAACACTTTGCAGTGAAAAAACGTACGATACTATAAAGAATTGGCATGTGTCAGAGGAACCTTCATGTTCCGACCATAGGCACATTTGATTTGATTTAATTACTTCGACTCGAATGGTGGAAAGGTTCAGGAACCCGAGAGAGACGGATTGGGAAGGCTATAGAGGCTCACTCGAGAAGTCTCTTGAGGGAGGAATCGGCACCATAAAAGATACGGAAGATCTCGAACTGACAGTCGAAACGGTGAGGGGAGCTGTTCTGGCCGCTTACCAGGAGAATTGTCCAGAGAGAGAAAAGAAAGGAAAGAAAAACACACCTTGGTGGAATGAACACTTACAAAAGCTTAGGGCAGATGTAAGAAGGCTATTCAATAAAGCCAAATTCAACCAGGACTGGGCCATTTATAGAGAAAAACTGACGCAATATAATAAGGAGATCCGAAAAGCCAAAAGAGACTCGTGGCGAAAGTTCTGCGAGGAAGTCGAACAGGCTCCCGCATATTCCAGAATCCACAAGGTCCTGGCTAAGGATGGTATTGCGAATCAGGTCGGCCTCTTGAAGAAAGAGGACGAAACGTATGTAGAAACCCTGGAGGAAAGCTTAATAATGCTCACCAAGGTACATCTTCCCAGCTCATCCATTGACAATAATCCTTCGATAGAGGTAGCTCATCCCAGAAGGCCTACTAAGGCGGACTGGAAATTAGCTACCGACATCACGAGACCGGAAAAAATCAGGTGGGCCATCAATAAATTCCAGCCATACAAATCACCTGGAATGGACGGGATTTATCCAGCCTTGCTACAGAAGGGACAGGATGTGATCATCCCGCATCTAACAAAGATCTTCAAAGCTAGTTTGGCATGGAGATATATTCCAACCGCATGGCGAAGGGTGAAAGTCACATATATCCCCAAGGTTGGTAGGGTAATGGACCAAACCCCCAAGTCATACAGACCAATAAGTCTATCCTCTTTCCTAGCAAAAACGCTGGAAAGACTGATAGACAGGTATATTAGGGACGACGTGCTGATGGAGAATCCACTTAGCGATCGCCAATATGCATACCAGTCAGGAAAGTCAACTGACTTGGCGCTGGATGATCTTAACAGACTGCTCTCAAAGTCGCTAGATGACAAGGAGATAGCGGTGGCGATGTTTCTGGAAGTGGAGGGAGCGGTGTGTGTGTGTGTGTGTGTGTGTGTGTGTGTGTGTGTGTGTGTGTGTGTGTGTGTGTGTGTGTGTGTGTGTGTGTGTGTGTGTGTGTGTGTGTGTGTGTGTGTGTGTGTGTGTGTGTGTGTGTGTGTGTGTGTGTGTGTGTGTGCGTGTGCGTGTGCGTGTGCGTGTGCGTGTGCGTGTGCGTGTGCGTGTGCGTGTGCGTGTGCGTGTGCGTGTGCGTGTGCGTGTGCGTGTGCGTGTGCGTGTGCGTGTGCGTGTGCGTGTGCGTGTGCGTGTGCGTGTGCGTGTGCGTGTGCGTGTGCGTGTGCGTGTGCGTGTGCGTGTGCGTGTGCGTGTGCGTGTGCGTGTGCGTGTGCGTGTGCGTGTGCGTGTGCGTGTGCGTGTGCGTGTGCGTGTGCGTGTGCGTGTGCGTGTGCGTGTGCGTGTGCGTGTGCGTGTGCGTGTGCGTGTGCGTGTGCGTGTGCGTGTGCGTGTGCGTGTGCGTGTGCGTGTGCGTGTGCGTGTGCGTGTGCGTGTGCGTGTGCGTGTGCGTGTGCGTGTGCGTGTGCGTGTGCGTGTGCGTGTGCGTGTGCGTGTGCGTGTGCGTGTGCGTGTGCGTGTGCGTGTGCGTGTGCGTGTGCGTGTGCGTGTGCGTGTGCGTGTGCGTGTGCGTGTGCGTGTGCGTGTGCGTGTGCGTGTGCGTGTGCGTGTGCGTGTGCGTGTGCGTGTGCGTGTGCGTGTGCGTGTGCGTGTGCGTGTGCGTGTGCGTGTGCGTGTGCGTGTGCGTGTGCGTGTGCGTGTGCGTGTGCGTGTGCGTGTGCGTGTGCGTGTGCGTGTGCGTGTGCGTGTGCGTGTGCGTGTGCGTGTGCGTGTGCGTGTGCGTGTGCGTGTGCGTGTGCGTGTGCGTGTGCGTGTGCGTGTGCGTGTGCGTGTGCGTGTGCGTGTGCGTGTGCGTGTGCGTGTGCGTGTGCGTGTGCGTGTGCGTGTGCGTGTGCGTGTGCGTGTGCGTGTGCGTGTGCGTGTGCGTGTGCGTGTGCGTGTGCGTGTGCGTGTGCGTGTGCGTGTGCGTGTGCGTGTGCGTGTGCGTGTGCGTGTGCGTGTGCGTGTGCGTGTGCGTGTGCGTGTGCGTGTGCGTGTGCGTGTGCGTGTGCGTGTGCGTGTGCGTGTGCGTGTGCGTGTGCGTGTGCGTGTGCGTGTGCGTGTGCGTGTGCGTGTGCGTGTGCGTGTGCGTGTGCGTGTGCGTGTGCGTGTGCGTGTGCGTGTGCGTGTGCGTGTGCGTGTGCGTGTGCGTGTGCGTGTGCGTGTGCGTGTGCGTGTGCGTGTGCGTGTGCGTGTGCGTGTGCGTGTGCGTGTGCGTGTGCGTGTGCGTGTGCGTGTGCGTGTGCGTGTGCGTGTGCGTGTGCGTGTGCGTGTGCGTGTGCGTGTGCGTGTGCGTGTGCGTGTGCGTGTGCGTGTGCGTGTGCGTGTGCGTGTGCGTGTGCGTGTGCGTGTGCGTGTGCGTGTGCGTGTGCGTGTGCGTGTGCGTGTGCGTGTGCGTGTGCGTGTGCGTGTGCGTGTGCGTGTGCGTGTGCGTGTGCGTGTGCGTGTGCGTGTGCGTGTGCGTGTGCGTGTGCGTGTGCGTGTGCGTGTGCGTGTGCGTGTGCGTGTGCGTGTGCGTGTGCGTGTGCGTGTGCGTGTGCGTGTGCGTGTGCGTGTGCGTGTGCGTGTGCGTGTGCGTGTGCGTGTGCGTGTGCGTGTGCGTGTGCGTGTGCGTGTGCGTGTGCGTGTGCGTGTGCGTGTGCGTGTGCGTGTGCGTGTGCGTGTGCGTGTGCGTGTGCGTGTGCGTGTGCGTGTGCGTGTGCGTGTGCGTGTGCGTGTGCGTGTGCGTGTGCGTGTGCGTGTGCGTGTGCGTGTGCGTGTGCGTGTGCGTGTGCGTGTGCGTGTGCGTGTGCGTGTGCGTGTGCGTGTGCGTGTGCGTGTGCGTGTGCGTGTGCGTGTGCGTGTGCGTGTGCGTGTGCGTGTGCGTGTGCGTGTGCGTGTGCGTGTGCGTGTGCGTGTGCGTGTGCGTGTGCGTGTGCGTGTGCGTGTGCGTGTGCGTGTGCGTGTGCGTGTGCGTGTGCGTGTGCGTGTGCGTGTGCGTGTGCGTGTGCGTGTGCGTGTGCGTGTGCGTGTGCGTGTGCGTGTGCGTGTGCGTGTGCGTGTGCGTGTGCGTGTGCGTGTGCGTGTGCGTGTGCGTGTGCGTGTGCGTGTGCGTGTGCGTGTGCGTGTGCGTGTGCGTGTGCGTGTGCGTGTGCGTGTGCGTGTGCGTGTGCGTGTGCGTGTGCGTGTGCGTGTGCGTGTGCGTGTGCGTGTGCGTGTGCGTGTGCGTGTGCGTGTGCGTGTGCGTGTGCGTGTGCGTGTGCGTGTGCGTGTGCGTGTGCGTGTGCGTGTGCGTGTGCGTGTGCGTGTGCGTGTGCGTGTGCGTGTGCGTGTGCGTGTGCGTGTGCGTGTGCGTGTGCGTGTGCGTGTGCGTGTGCGTGTGCGTGTGCGTGTGCGTGTGCGTGTGCGTGTGCGTGTGCGTGTGCGTGTGCGTGTGCGTGTGCGTGTGCGTGTGCGTGTGCGTGTGCGTGTGCGTGTGCGTGGGTGTGCGTGGGTGTGGGTGTGCGTGTGCGTGTGCGTGTGCGTGTGCGTGTGCGTGTGTGTGTGCGTGTGCGTGTGCGTGTGCGTGTGTGTGTGCGTGTGTGTGTGTGTGTGTGTGTGTGTGTGTGTGTGTGTGTTTTATCTCAATATTCAGACTACTTAGAAGATGATAAACATCCACGATATTATCATACGATATTATCAAGAACTATGAGAGGTTTTTAGGATAGTTTGTAATTCTTAAGTTAGTATAGTCTTATACCCTAAACTGTTAACATCTAAATAAATTTGTGCATTTCATTCAGAGTTACGTTATTTAATTCTCCAACGAACACATATCATTTTATAAAAAATAAAAGTTGCAAAACTGCATTTTTCATACTTACTTTCACATTTTCCGATATATACTTTGTACATTGTGTCTGAGGTTTAGTGTGGTATTTCACCTTCGTAGTCAAGCACTACTAGCCTCAGACGAACGGAATTGTGATAGTTTCTCACTGAAATACACACGACTCCACCATATCTTCCTATATACAATCATTAGCGAACCAAATTGCTCGACGGAAAATGGTGGACACTCGTGGAACATCCAGGTCCAGTTCCACGGACCGCAAGAAGCCCGTAGAGCAGGAGACGAGCCAATCTGCCGCCATCCACGCCTCTCGGCAACAAAACCATTGAAACTAATTGAGAATTTGTATAGTGGCTCTCTTCTCAATACAAGAAATGATATGAACAACAAAATCTAAACACAGATCCTACTTGCTAACAGATACTACTTTTGCCAGTAGTAGTTTTATGTCTACTATGGATACTTGAACACTTACTAAAAAAGATAAGAACCTAGTCTTCTTCTTCAAGTTCCGCTCCTATCGGAGATCGGAAATCATTTTGGCAATTATAATTTTGTTGGTTACGCGCCTGAATAGTTGAATTGAACTGCATCCAAACCATTCACGGAGATTGCGTAGCCACGAGATTTTACGTTTTCCTACGCTTCTTCTGCCTTTGATTTTACCCTGCATTATATTACTTAGTAGTTCGTATTTTTCACCTCTCATGATGTGCCCCAAGTATTCCAATTTCCTGATTTCTATGCAATTTAAAACTTCGCATTGTTTTCCTATTTGTTCGAGAACTTGTTCGTTTGTTTTGCGATTCATCTATGATATTTTAAAATACGTCGGTAACACCACATTTCGAAGGCTTCTAGGTTTTTAATGTTGGATTTTTAAGTGTCCAAGCTTCAACCCCATACAAAAGGATAGAGAAAATATAACATCGAAGTATTCTTATTCGGAGCGATATATTGATATCGCGATTACAAAAAAGTAAAGAGAAATATTAATGGCTGTCTTTAGGCACTCTGGAAATATACCCTTTTCAAAGGAATCATTAATTAGTGAGACAAGGACTTCCAACACATTTTTTGAAAGATTTAAGAAAATTTTTGTCGATAGTCCATCAGTACTACAGGAAGATTTACTTTTGATGTAGAAGATTGTAAGGATACCCGTTCGAAGAATATTAAAACTACATAATTTTGACCTTTATATAATAATTAGTTTACTACACAAAATATATGAAGATGATGATCGGAGATTAGAATTTTGTGAAAGCATCACACATTATCATTATATTGACAATATCCCTAATTTATGATGAGAAGTATATTTTCTATTTAATTACTGCTTAGTTGTATTTAGTGCTACTTACACATGTATTTATTCGATATTTTTGTGCAAGTCTTCCCTACATATTTGTATATTAAAATATTAAATTAAATTAAAAAATATTAAGGTGTTTCTCTCTTCAACTAGAACTCATTACAATAAAAAATGCAACTATGTTAAGTTCCAACAATAATATTTAGACAGTAACTGATTCTACCAAGTTTTGAATATTAGTTATTTCTATATGAAAATTAAAAGTAATATATTTTAATATAAAGGCAGGTTAACACGTATCCAGTAACTGGCGCCAGTCTCACTGGCATTCCAGTGCTTGACTAGGACAGCGCTGGACAGGTAAGTTTACACGTATCCAGTAGCTGGCGCCAGTCTCACTATCACGTCTGGTCCTACTATGTGAAGTCAGTCGTTTGTTATCATTTGCCAGTGTCGTGTCGTGTTACTTTTGTAAAAATGGAACTACAGCAAAAGCAGTTGTTGAAAAGAAAATGTGTTAAGAAAATGTTCGTCCTATTAAGGGAGGAGCTGATTAATATGTTGAAAGAAGAAGTGGTAAAGGAAAAACGATTGTGGGTAAGAAAATGGATCAGTGATAGATCTATAACAGGAGCTTTGTCTTTCTTGTTAAAACAACTAAGAGTAGAGGATCCCACTGAGTACAGGTTGGCGTTACGACTTACGTCAGAAAATTTTGACCAACTACGTTCTCTAATAGAAAGTTCTATTCAGTATCAAGATACCGTGATGAGAGAGGCATTACCTGCAAAAATAAAACTTGAAGTAACATTGACTTATTTAGTTACTGGAATGTCTTACCGAAGCCTGAGTCACTTATACCGTGTGCCCAAACCTACTATCTCAAAATTTATACCCAAAGTGTGCAGGGGAATTTATACAGCATTAAAACAATATATTAAGGTAATGTTTTTATTAATTTTATTTTCAATTGGCAATATTATAAGCTATTTTAATGAGACCACTAGCGTCTTCTGCTTCGTCAAGGCTTTCAATAGGTGATGGAACACTGCAGCAGTCATCCTTGCAGTGGGAAGTAAAAGTCGATGAAGTTGCAGCACTGAATGGACTACCTTGCAGTGCACAACTTGCAACTGGCGGGAAGCGTGGTGGATAATTTCTCAAAGATATAGGATCCCATTCAAATTGAGTATTTGGAAGTTGCTGCATCGATTTTGGAAATTGTTGCATACTTTCAGAAAACTGCGAATTTTGATTAGCATTTAACTTCTTCGCTCGTATATCAGCAAGTCTGCATTGACTCAGTATGCTCTGTATCTTTTCCTGGGCAATTGTTGCCTGTTCATCTGATAACTTTTGTAATTGTGATGCAACACTCTTTCCAAATATTTCAAGGTCGTTTGGTTCCACTATCGGCATATTATCCTCTTGCATATTTTTTAAATCCTTAATCATTAAGACCATTTGAGATAATTTGCTGCGTTTAGATTTTGGAGGGCGGTGTTAGTTTGTCTGCAGATAACCCATCTACGGAACGTGGTGTACGTGGAAGAGCAGCTTGATTCTTATTTTCAGAACATGATGTACCTGGCTGTTCAACCTGAGGTTCATTTTGCGGTCCAGCCGAAATTGGACCAACGTGACTTTCAGATAAATTGTCATCATTGTAATTTTGTGTGTTATCCTGAAACAAAAGAAATAAAAAATAAAAACTTAAAAAAACAAACAATTAAATTATGACATTTATATTTTAGGTTCCTAATACAGAAGAGGAATGGAATATGATCGACTGTGGATTTAGAAGAAAATGGAATTTCCCTTCTTGTTATGGTGCGATAGACGGAAAGCATGTGCTAATTAAAAGTCCTCCAAAAAGTGGAAGTCAATTTTTTAATTACAAAAAAAACAAACAGCATCATATTATTAGCAATTGCAGATCACGACTACTGCTTTTCGTATATAGATGTGGGTGCAACAGGTAGTGCCTCTGATGGAGGCGTTTTTAAGAATTGCAGAGTTTACCAATCTCTGGAAGATGACTTATTGTTACCAAAAAATGGAGTTATTGTTGGAGATGCAGCATTCCCATTAAAGCCATATTTAATGAAACCGTATCCAGGGGTTAATCTTAACGTAGAACAAAAAGTTTTTAACTATAGGTTATCACGTGCCAGACGTATATTAGAAAATGCTTTTGGGATCTTAGTAAGCAGATTCCGGATATTTGAGAAGCCCATACCTACTAAATTGGACACAGTAGATGCGATCGTTTGTGCTGCTTGTGCACTCCATAATTGGCTACGCAAGAAATCAAAGTCTTATCTCACTCCAACTTGTGTAGATAGGGAAGATGAAGATGGAAATTTTCTGGCAGGTTCATGGAGAAACGAAATTCAGTCCTTACATGGTATTGGAAATCAAGGTAGCAACCATTCATCCAATACTGCCAGAGAACGCAGGGAAAGTTACAAGAATTTTTTTTATAAATACCGGAAGTGTTCCTTGGCAAATTAAAAGCATACATTAAGGTTAACGTCATAATATGAATAGTTATTGTTAATTTTTGGTAAAAAATTAATATTAGAGCGGACTATTTTGATTTTGATTTACTGTTTGCAATAAATGAAAAAGAAATAATAAAAGTAGCTACTTACTAGATACTATAACTTATATAATTTTTTACGGAATGGATTTTAAAAGTTCTTATTTACAGTAACACTTGTCAACAACGGCCACTAAAAATATTTTTTTTTAAATCATAGTATCATTAATGGGCATAGAAAAAGTTAAAGGACACTTTAATAAATAAATTATATTTTTATTAGATAATTATTTATTGAAGATAATTTATTTATTAAAGTATTCCTTAACTTTTTCTACGATTAGTAATGACAGTATGATTAAAACATGGATGTTTGGGAAAAAATGATTTTTTCATAAATTGTTTAAACAAATTAGACTATTTATTAATTAATAAATGTCTACACATATTGCATATTTGTAGTTTACACAAAAATTATATACAAATTAAAAAAGATTAAAATCCATTTCGTAAATCACCAAATATAGAAAAGGTTAATTGTTGTAAATATCATAAATACTTACCGTAGTTATTCGCCTTACTGCCACATTTCTGATGAATGAATTTAATTCGTCAAACCATTTCACCTTGGGGACATATACGTTTCCTCCAGCACCAGATCTTGTTGATTTCTCAATCTTATTTACCTCCAAGTAATATGTACTTCTAATGCTCTTAATTTTAGCCTTCACTTCTTCCATAGTCAATCCTTCGATATCCATTCCTTCTTGAACTTCTTGTATTGCTGATGAGCGTATTTGTTTGTTTTTATATGTTTCACATCGAATATCTCATAAACATTGTTGTTCTCGATAAAGTTGCACAAACTTTAACGTATCTGCTTCGCTTAGTTTTCGGGTCATATTAAGTATTTAAAAAATACAAACACTGCCACTGAACAAAGAGACGACAGCGACTGGAACGCTGTGTTTACACGTGTCTACATCCACTGGCACGGGGCTAGAGGGGACGCAGACGAGGGCCACTGGCATGAAAAAGAGACCAGCCTTCTATTCGAGACAGCGCTAGCAAACAGCGCTGGACTGGAACAAAAAAGTGTTTACACGATGCCACTACCATGCCAGCACTGTCGTTCCAGTGTCACTGGCGCCAGTTACTGGATACGTGTAAACGCGCCATTAGTTCCTTAGAAAAGAGAACTCATATTCTTTCCAAGAGGCAAACATATCAATCACTAACACTTCACATTTTATGGGAGTAATTTATGGGTTAAAAGAAAGTTCCAAGTAATTATCATAATTAAATATTTTGGTCTAGAGTAAAAAATGCTTATAAAGGATTTTAAATAATAAACTTACTTTATTTATGTGTTTTATCAACTATAAACATACAGGGTGGTCCTGCGAAATCTTTTCACTTAGGATTTTGTTCTTTTTTTGTTTTTATTCTATTTAATTCATTAGATGTACAATATTTATACAATATTTATTTAATTTTAACACAATAATAAATATGATCATAGTTCTATTTTTTTTATTTTTAATCTCTTGTTACTAAGCTTTTGAAATCTCTGTATTACAGACCTATTAATTCTAACAGGCAAAATTTTCCATTCATCAGGATGTCTTAACTTGTAATCCACCTGGATTAAAACGAAGGCGTCGAATGTTCAGTACAGTTAAGTCACCTACTATTTTCCCGGCCTTATTGTATACAGGAGATTTGAAAATATTGTTTTAAATTATTTTAAGCAAAAAATATTTTACTCTACTATAGATCACAATATTCAAGAGATAATCACTTTGAAGCTAATCTATCCCATAAAAAATATAATCATTTGCATATTTTGTAAATACAATAATTCTTAAATTTCTCAATTTATTTCCCATGGCCAGTTCTCGAGAAATTAGTTGGTAAATGGTAAACATTTTAACAACTGCCACAATGTGCATCAAAATACTAGGAAAAAAGTAGTTTTGGCTTCATTCGTTTCTTTAACCGAAATAGTTTATTGTTAAAGGGGTGTACAATATTCAACAAAGAGTTGAAATTGTTTCTATTTCCTTTTTAAAGAATGATAGTGTTTAAGCTACTACAAATGCATTTAATGAACTACATCTAAATTGTAATATGTCACCCATAAGGTTGCTCTTATGGTTTTATTGCAATGAAATACCTTCAGTACATGAAAATTACAAATGTTGCAGGTATTCTACGGACACCTGTTCGAAGAATATTAACACCACATCATTTTTACCTTTATGAAATGATCTAACATTACTACCAAAACATCAGTTTGGTATTCGGGAAAATCAGTCCACTACACAACAAGTCCATTGAATAATAAATGATATATCAAAAAGTCTTGAAGAAAGGACATACTACAACGCCCTATATCTATACATCTTAGAAGCGTTTGACAAAGTCTGGCACAAAGGTCTGCTTTACAAAGTAAAAATAGCACTATCCAGTAACTATTTTCTCTTACTCAAATCCCACACACCAAATAGAAATTTCTCTGTAAAATTGAATGACCAATAATCCAACCTCCTTCCTATCAATTCCGGAGTCCCTCAGGATAGTGTTCTAGGTCCGCTGCTTTTTTCACTCTACACAGCCGATATACCAGAGACTAATAATACTACAATCCCTTCCTTTGCTGACGACATAGCAATACTAGCTAAAACTGAAGATCACATACAAGCTACACAAAACCTGAACATACTCAGTGATAGGTATACAAAATACAGAACAAAAGTAAACAAAACAAAATCAACTCAAATTACATTTACCAACCGCCACAACATATGCCACCTGTATGAATGGAAAATGTAAAAATACCAACAGTAACAGACTCTAGATACCTTGGCCTCCATCTTGACCAACGTCTCACTTGAAAGAAACATATCAAGACCAAAAGTAGACAGCTTAAAATTCCGGCAAATGTATTGGCTCCTTGAACGTAAATCAAAACGTAATATCCAAAACAAAATTCTTCTATGCAAAGCCATACTCAAACCTATCTGGTTTTACGGATTACACCTATGGCGCTGTGCAAAGCCAACGTCGCTGAATGTCATCCAAAGTATCCAATCTAAGATCGATAGTGAATTCGAGCTAGTAAGAGAATTATTCAACAATGGTGCAACCACAAGAAGACTAGATAGAACCTGGCCCCAAGACCTACTTCAAAACTTAACCAATATAGAGTAAGGTAAGACGTCATTGGATGTCTCGCCTTCACGCCCACAATAAGTAACACCTTTACTTAATACTCTGTAATGAAGTAGATTCCAAATTAACATAATTATATAAAAAAATTATTGGGTTAATACGCTACATAAGCGAATTTTAACATTTTAAACATTTACTTCCACAGGAGCGTATAATACTATACATTACAAACTGTAGAGAATAAAATACCATTACAAAAATCTCTGTTTAATATTAAATGCCGAATTGGTACTGTAAATTGTAAATTCAAACCAGACCACAAACAGTTAAACAACTTTGAGTATTCATCATCAGCGTACATCGCAAATCGCAACTATGTATAATATAATTCACATGCACTGAAAATGACAGAGAGCTGAACCTGTGAAATCATTTACTGTATAATGTACAAGCGTATCACTATTAACAGGATATATGTTTAAAATGGTTTTACGTCAGGAAATAATTAGGAATTGCAGTGAGTTAGCTAGATATTTCACTTATTACGATTTAGATTGGATAAGTAACCATAATTATTCAGAATATGATGTAATATGAAACGAACATTTTAATTATATCAATTTTATCACAATATGAATATGAATTATGTATACCGTTATATATTTGGCTCAACAGGCAGTGGAATTCTAAGTTACACGAGACAAACTATATTATAATTCTAAAAACAAAATACAACTTATAAATTACAAATTATTTTGGTCTATTATTACAACTTCTTTTCTGCGTTCTTCCCTACATTTCTTTGTTAAGATTTGGTTATGGATTATAAAGTAATACTAATACATAATCGCTTTCATAGAGTAAATACGCCCTTGGATTCCGTGTCTATCGCTCCAGTCGTTGTCACTTACATTTCTTTCTGACATTGCTGTGGTGATTTCGTGTACCCATATTAAAAATTCATTTAAAATTAATGTGTCGGAACAAAAAAGTCATCATTTAATGCAGCAAAAATTATAGCCAAACAGTGTAATTTTTAATCATTTTCACAATGTACAGAGGCACCCCACTGTTAAAAGACAGTGTAGGGTACACAGCAAAAGAAATTGTCAATAATCCACTTAAATACGCAACTAATCAGAATATATATTGATCCTATAAATTTTACAGCAAAAAGATCATGATGAATGCTTTGCTCTTTGTTTAACTCGGCATTGGAAAACAGAAGAACAACTGGGGAACTACAATGCGAGAAATATTCAACTGATCTCTTTATCTTGTAGAAGCAGTTCACAGGAGGATGGTGGCAGTGCGAGGTACATCAGAGACACGTTTTTATACGCGTGTTTATTGTAAAAATCCGGAAAGATATTTCCAGTTTATCAGAAAGATCAGTGTTTCAGTAATCCATTGCAGAGGTGCGCATTGATAAGATTGTAATCCTATCTATTTATCGATCACAAAACCCGCAAGCTTTAACTAACAAATTAGACCAAATACTCTGTGATTTAATTGACAAGGCATTTTCATTTTTCTGGCTGGTGATTTTAACTTAGATATGCTGCTTGAGGGTAAGGGGTGGCCAGACACATTAAAAACGTTTTTGAGCTACTACTTTGATATGATGATAACTTTTGATCATCATGACCAAAGATATTTTCTCTAAAAGATATATATATATATATATATATATATATATATATATATATATTCAGGGATTCTACAATATTCACTGCCTTCCCTCCCTCAACCGTTTCCATCTCTCTCTGTTGTTCTATTCTCCATCGTTTAGGCCTCTCTTACTCATGGCGTCGCCTACTTCGTTCCTCCAGGATTTTCGAGGTCGTCCTCTTTTCCTCCTTCCTATAGGGCTCCATTCGGTTATTCCCTTTATCCATCTGCTGTCACTAGTTCTTCTTGCATGTCCATACCACTTTAGTCTTTTTTGTTCTATGTATGTTAGTATGTCTGTTTCTATTAATGTTCTTTGCTTTATTCGTCATTACTTCTCCTATCCATTCTTGTTACTCTGCAGTATCTTCGCAGGCATTCCATCTCTGTTGCTACTATCTTACTGCTGTTTTTCTTGTTTATGATCCAATTTTCAGCCCCATATGTCATAATACTTCGCACTGTTTTATAAATCTGTGTTTTTGTCTTCATATTTAGGTGTCTATTCCACCATGCTGAGTTAAGTTGTCGGATTGCTGTTTTTGTTTGTCCTAATCTTTGTGTAATTTCTTCCTCTGTTGTTGCCTTTTTCGTGATTATAAACCCCAAGTATTTGAATTTATCCTTTCCTTTCATTGTTACGTTGCCATCAATCTGTAGATCTTATATGTCTTCTTCACTTGTAGATAGGTACTTGTAGATAAAAGAGATAAATACAGCAAATAAAAAAAATCACGATGATATAAAAAATAGATAGCCATGATATTTTGTTTACACTATCTAGTAATAATGTTGAATATAAAGATATCCATATGACATAGAAAGGCAAGTACAATTGTTAACTAACTCAATCTTGAAAAAATTGTTATAAAGAACGGATTGAAAATAGCAACAGCAAAACTAAAATGTCTTTTAAATTGGTAAAAGAAATTAAGAGTAATTACAAAAATCAAGGTAATTTCAGTTTACTCTCAGGTACTTTCTAACAAAATTAATCAATTTATGACAAATGCAGCATCAAAAATGGTAAAGAAAATAAAGTACGTAAGCATTTTTTAAATTAATATGAAACAACATAATCATTGCATCTGTCTAACTCCCGTTTCAGAGAAAGAAATAATCCACATAATAAATAACATAAAAAACAAGCATAACTCTCATTATGATGACATATTAACCAACTTAATTAAATTTTTTTCACTAGAGATTTATCTTCCTCTATACAAGCATGGTAAATTTTTGTTCTAGAAGTTTAAAATTGACAATTGTCAAGCCACGACATAAAAAAGGTAAGGTTACTAAGATGGATAACTATTGAGCAATAAGCCTTCTTCCATCATTCTCACAAATATTCGAAAAAGTTATGTATTTCAGGTAATGAAACTTTTTTACTACAAATAACTTATTTAGTACGTCGCAGCATGACAAAAAAATAAAAATGAAATTGAAAAATAAAACAAAACGAAAATACAATGCCACAAGATCATTAAGTAGGAGACAGATAAACCGACAAAATCTTAAAAACATTATGTGAATGTTATCTGAAACTTGTGGGTCATTTAAATTTTGGTCCTGATAGACCCCACCCGTCCACTGAGATTTTTAGACCACACGTCTACTGCCGGATTAAATCACACTTAAAAAATTAATTTATCCCTTTTACTATTTTGTATAACGCTAGCAGAAAAAAAGCTCATTTTGGTACCGCTCAAACATAGGCGCCCGCCTGCATTGTACTTCTTGCAGGCCCGTTATCACCGGCTCTGTTTCTGCATAATGGTTGAGATTCGTATTAATAAAATTATGTGAAAGTGATCACTTCCATATATATGGCAATACGTACTTCCCAGTCAAAACCTATTGTTAAGTTAGAATTATATAAAGAAAGATCAAGAACTGATGATTCACCTGCCGACATATTGGTTCTTCGTTTTCTTTTTCTGCTTGTTCAATCAAAAATTAACCCCTTAATTTGTAATCTCACATTATTCTTACCTTCTTAATCTATTATAGTTTCACCGTGTATAAGTGACATTGTGAAAATGATATCAAGTAATATTTTAATAATTAAAGTCCATTCACTTGTTAATGAATTGCCGAATAATATATTGTTTCTAATTGAACTTCCTAAGTGTTTCAATGATGGTCTAGATTAAATTGTAATGTAAGCATATAGTTCAAAGTTGGTTAGTATCATAGAAGCAATAACCTCTGTGCTTAGGTATGAAATATTTGTGAGATTATAAATTGGGGATTTGAGCTCACGTGAGAGCAGTTTACTACAGTCAATCATAAGTAGTTACCTAACGAACATCATATAGTGTAATTACCAGTAGCTGTCAATAAATCAACACTTTTACTCCACAACTTCAACCTTTTATTATACCTATCATCGTCGATCGACAAGAAGCGGACAAAGGGGCATTTACAAACCGATTCAAACCTCAAAACTATGTTCGAAACTTTCCATTCTTCTTTTAGAATATGTTTCTATATATAATATATCACCCCAGCTACATAGTCATATCACTTCTTCGGGTATAGGGAAGGTACCACCTTCCTAGTGGTCTTTTTGTATTGGATTTATCTATTTTCGCCCATTTCGAGATACTTCCCGTATCTCTTTGTTAATATTATATCGTCATTTGTGGCGTCGTGCTCGTGTCCCTCTCATTGCATTCTGAACTCAAGTTTCTCTTAATGTATCCTCATTCCTTATTATATCTCTGAGACATATTCCTTTTATGTTTCTTAATACTTTCATTTCTGTAGTTCCCATCAATATTTCTGTAACAGCCGTTTTAGCTCTTGTTTCCGCTTCATATATTAGTACTACATTTACACATGCTTTATATATCGAGATTTTGATCTATGCGGTCATATAGCCTTCTCCCATATTGTGGCATGCTAAATTTTCCTATTACTGGCCTGTATTTTTATTTAACTATGTCTTGGGATTATTAATTTTTATCGCTTTAAGTACCTACATGTGAGTGTTTAAAAGACCCTTTTTCTTAAAATAGTTTTTTCGTCATAAATTATGTTTGGGACTATATTATTTCATAAACGAATACGCTTCCTCTTAAAACACCATTTAAGTATTAATAACATAATTCCTCTTAAAATTTTATTGGTTTTTAGTTAAAAGTGTTCGAAAGCGTTATTTTCTTATGGGAATACATATTTCGAAGCAAAATACACATCCTCTTCCCAAAAATTAATTAGCTAAGGCCGAATTTATCGAAAGGCACTATCCGTTTTTAATTGTCAGTTGCCAGATGCAAGTTAATATATTTGAATGTCAATATGCATTCAGACGTAGATATTTGTTGTTTAGTTGTAGAGAAACTCACTATAGTCAGCAGTGTGAATAAAAAATAAGTGTTTACTTTAAGAATTCAGTTATAGCATAATTACAATCTTATTAGATTCAGCTATAAGTTTAAGTACATTCTGAAAAATTTGTGAATAATATTTTGCTTATACTTATAGGTGTATACTAAAAAATTTAAGTTTAAACTAACAACAGGAAACACAAATCTAGAAAAAACTTAAAAACCGGCCGTATTCTATTTTTGTCAACAGTGTTTTCAGTTTATTTAGTTATTACAACCATTAGCAGACACACGTTTGTAAAAGTGTTAAAAATGAGTTCCGAGTACGACAGTCAATCTCTTGACTCCGAAGTCGGTGAAGAACAAAGTGGCAATTTGCGCTTCATAGAGGCTTTATCTAATCACAAAGTTTTATTTGATAAATCGCAGTTGCCATTAATAAGAAAAAATAAGGAAATTTCCTTAATTATAGTGAAGGAATCATTCCAAACGATTTATGGCAAAAGTATTAATGTAAAACAATTAAAAAAAAAAGATTCAAAATATGAAAAACGAATTAAAAAAGAAAGCAGATAAGAAAGCAACTAGAAATAAAAAAATTATTTTGAAAGATGGGGAAAAAAAAATTGATGGACATTATAGATAAAGATGAGAAAAACCCAACATGGCATAAAATTCCTGGAGCAGCGACAACGGGATTGAAGCCATTGGAAAATGTAGAAATGCAAAAACCAGCGAAGACAAGGCACTTTTTAGTCAGACCTACTCCTCCTTCCTCTTATATTACACCATCACAAACAAAAAGAAATAAGCTGGATAAGCGGTGGTGATCTGTTTTCTATTTTGTCTTTAATTAACTCTAGTGAACGTAAAAGTTCTTCGCGGGAATTTCTGGTTGATTTTTTTTGACTTTTTTTTTGGTTTGCTTACTACAGGAGAAGTAAATATCTGTGAATCGATCTATGGGGTATTTTCGTTAATGTCTGGA
The DNA here is from genome assembly GCF_040954645.1 of Diabrotica undecimpunctata. Taxonomy (NCBI): domain Eukaryota; kingdom Metazoa; phylum Arthropoda; class Insecta; order Coleoptera; family Chrysomelidae; genus Diabrotica; species Diabrotica undecimpunctata. The sequence continues at coordinate 84,435 of NW_027311927.1, read as the reverse complement.
GAAGGGACGTTTGTAGTAATTGGATTTGGTGTTATTTCTACTGGAGTAGGATTTCTGATGTTGTTTGAGGTTGATGATGTTGGAGTTTTTAAGGAAGATGTTTCAATTCTATTACTTATGGATCCTGTCAGGTTATTATCAGTTTCCATAATTTGTTCTATTTGGTTGATAGAGGATTTTGTTGTAATTAATGTGTTTTGAAAAGTTTATGGGTATGCACTCTGGGTATATGGGTATAATAACAACTTTAAAACCTTAATATTTTTCTTGTGCAGCAATGTGAAACCGCAATGTAATAAAAATATAGTTTTATCAAATGTTTTTTTAAACCCTTGAGAGATCAAATCTTTCCTCGGCTTAATAGGTTATTATAGACGTTTCATTCCGGATTTTGCGAAAATAACATTTCCATTAAACAGGTGCACTACAAAAAAATGAAAAGATTGACATCGAACTTTCTGAATACAAAGAGGCATTTGAAAAATGCAAAGAACTAATTAATAATTCTCCCATTTTAAATTATCCTGATTTCTCTTTACCTTTTACGTTAACTACTGACGCATCTGATATAGCTTTAGGTTCTGTCCTGTCACAAAAGAATAAACCAATAGCCTTCTTTTCCAGAACGCTGAACACAGCAGAACGAAACTATTCAGTAATAGAAAAAGAATTATTGTCTATTATAGATTCAGTTAAACATTTTAGACCTTATTTATATGGCAGACATTTTACAGTATTAACAGATCATAATCCCCTCGTATGGCTAACGAAACTAAAAACTCCTAATAGTCGCCTAATACGTTGGAAAATTAAATTAGACGAATATCAGTTCGATATTAAACATTTAAAAGGTTCCAGTAACTCTGTAGCTGATGCACTATCACGAATAGAAATAAATATTCATGAAGATGATCCTAATGAAAATGACGAAACAAGTTCAATGGTCCCTATGATTACTGATTTACAAGAACATAACGTAGTAGAAAATGAAGGACTAGAAGAGTCTCAAAATTCTTCCGATAATCCTGATAAATTATTATCGAAATTTCTTAAATTCAGATCCACACAACCTTCAAATTGCGAGACGATTCATTCTTAAGAAGAAAACATTTCTGCAGGACTCCCTATTTCTGAAAAACCCGTAAATCTATTCAAAAATCAAATAATAATAAACATTACACAAACACTTCGTTATGAATTTCTCAAACGATTCAAGAAAGACATACACTTAATTTATTTAGAAAAAGATAATATAGAAAATTAAATAATTAATCACCTTATAGAAATAATTGATCCCAATAAAACATATGGTCTATTTTTAACACAAAGGAGAATTTTAAAACCTATTATGGAAAAACTCTTACATGAGAACTTTATCTATACAAATATTGTTCTTTGTCTAAAAAAATTACTTTACATTGAAGAAGAAAACGAACAAACAAACTATATAAAAAATTACCATCACCTAAATCATAATGCAATAAATGAAACCTATTCACACTTAAAGAAATCCATATATTTTCCAAACATAAAAGATTCGATTACAAAATATATAAATTCTTTTGTGACATATGTTTAAAAGCCAAATATGAAAGACAACCATATACAATACCATTTAAAGGCCCTATGTTACCTACCAAACCTCTACATACTTTACACATAGACGTATTTCATATTAAAGCAAATCAGTTTTTAACTATAATAGATATATATATATATATATATATATATATATATATATATATATATATATATATATATATATATATATATATAATTCGGATTTATTACGGCTGTCGCCGCTTCTCCGCCCCCAATTTCCATCTTTTTCTGTCATATGCAGTTGCCTCTTCTAAGTCTCTTGCCGCCATTGCTTCATCAATATCGTTGCGCCAACTTCTCCGTGGTCGTCCTCTCTTTCTTCTTTCAGGAGGGATCCATTCCAGTACTCTCCTAGGCCATCTGTACTCTGGCATTCTTTTAACATGTCCGAACCAGATTAATTGTTTTCTTTCTATGTCATCATTGATATTTCTCTCCATTTTCATTTCGTTTCTTATTTGTTCGTTTCTAACTCTCTCCAGTTTCGATCTACCGCAGCTTCGTCTCAGATAATCCATTTCTGTCGTCAAAAGTTTGTTTCTATTAGCTTTGGTGACGTCCCATACTTCCGAACCGTAAAGTGTAATACTTTGGACTATACTACTGTAAATGTGTTTTTTGGTTTCTCGTCGAATTGTTTTTTGCCAGAGAAGAGAGTTTAAGGCACGGGTCGCTGCTCTGCCCTTGTTTATTCTTTCCCTGATTTCGTCTGCGCTATTTCCCTTCTTGTTGAAAATGACCCCCAAATATTTGCAGGATTGCACGCCTTTGATTTTGTCGTCTTCCAAGACTAGGTCACATATTTCATCTGTTCCCACTGAGAGATATTCACATTTTGTCATATTCATGTTTAGACCTGCCACCTCATATTCTTCTTGAAGTTTTCTTACCATATAGCTAAGATCGTAGCTGTCTTCGGCAATTACTACCTGGTCATCCGCAAAGAAAAGTGTATATAGCTTGTTTTCTTCCACCGTTATTCCCATGTTTCTACATTTTTTTACCCATTTCACTAAGGATCTGTCCAAATAGATTTTAAATAAGGTGGGTGACAGACAGCAGCCTTGTCTTAGTCCTTTTGTTGTTTGAAAAGGAGAGGTGATTTCTTGTCCCATTTTAATTCTTGCAAATTTTTGTTCGTAATATTTTTGAGTGGCGTTAATAAGAATTGGGTTTATTTTCAAGTTACCCATTTCTATCCATAGTTGGGAGATCGGTACACTGTCATATGCTTTTTCCAAATCTATTAAAGCTATATGAGTTTCTCTATTTTTTTGCACTCGTTTTTCCATTGCAATTTTTAATGTGAAGATATTATCCATAGTTTAGCGTCCGGCCCTAAATCCCGCTTGTTCTTCGGGTTGTTTGTCTAAATATATATAATAGATCCCTTTTCTAAATACGCACAAGCATATTTAATAGAAGATCAAACAGCAATAACAATTTTGAATAAATTACGACATTTCTTCTCACATCATAATTTTCCAAAGAGAATAGTAGTGGACAGTGCAACTAACTTTGGTGCAAACCTAATTACTGAATATTTAAACTTATATAAAATAGAAAAGCATGTTACCACAACTGCAAATTCTACAAGCAATTCACCTATCGAAAGACTACATTCTACACTACTGGAAAAATTACGAGTTTTGCAAATCCAAAATCCCAATGAAAGGATTAAAAATTTAATGGTTACCACAATCACTATCTATAATCAAAGTATTCATTCCTCAACTAACTTTACACCTTTTACCCTTTTGTACGGCCCTTACGAAGATGAGGTCCTCTTCGATAATGACCTAACAATATACGAAAATTACAATGAAAATAGAAAAAACGAAATAAAACCATTTATACAACACGTATATAAAAATACTAAAGAAAAAATGACCCAAAATATAACTAAAGCAAATCGAAACAGAGAGGAGCAAATTCCCGAAGTTAATCCAGAAACTACAGTATATAGAAATAAGAAACAAATCAACAAAAATATACCTTATGAAAGTATTAAAATTCTTGAACACAATGAAACCCAAATTTTTTCCTAACTCCTGCGAATAGAAAAATAACTGCGGATGCTAAGAACATAAAAAGGATCAGAAAATAGTACATTTTCCTTTTATTTTCAGGTTACTTCTGCTTACTTCTCTACTCTACACCATCCAAGCTCAAGCTCAATGTTTTAACAACCCAAATGGATTTTTTCAAGAAGAAACCGGAATACAAACAGAAATAATTCAAAAACATAGATTTTTACTTTCTCTCAACTTAACACGTATCGAAAACCTAATAAAAAAGTTAAAAGTTAAAATTGACCACCCTGTATTACAAACGCAATATTCTAATTATTTAAAGGATATTATAGATCAATTTGCTATTCTTAACCACAATAGAAAAAGACGTGGATTAATTAATGGACTTGGATCTGTGATTAAATTCATAACCGGCAATCCTGATAACGATGACTTAAATAACTTTTATTCTCTATAAAATGATGTGTGTTCGTTGGAGAATTAAATAACGTAACTCTGAATGAAATGCACAAATTTATTTAGATGTTAACAGTTATAAAACTATACTAACTTAAGAAATACAAACTATATCCTAAAAACCTCTCATAGTTCTTGATCATATCATAAATACCTCGAGATTCTCAGCGTGGGTGTTAATCATCTTCTAAGTAGTCTGAATATTGAGATAAACACACACACACACACACACACACACACACACACACACACACACACACACACACACACACACACACAGTGGCGTGCTCGCCATAACACCTCCCTCCTGAAGACCGAAGCTGGGGTGTCTAAGAAGGGCTTCTTTTGCAGCTTCGAAGTTTTAACTCGTAGTGAAGAGCCTCTCTAGACATACTCCGTACAGGGCAGGTAGGGCCACATGGAACAAAAAAAAACCAACCGGCAATAACTTTTCTACTTTTGTTGTTATGAGAAAGTTGTAGATGAAGTGTACCACAAGGTAATCGAATTATATGTTGCAGTTATTATTGATTAAAATTCCTTTATAATATGGATAATTAAAGCTCATATCTACTACTTGATGTGTTACACTTCAACTTCGTTTAGTTAATCGCATCATAAAATGGTTCTACATTATTAAAATGAAATTTTCGAATAACCTCGTTGTCTAATATAATTTTTAGAGTTTTATTGGTAGAATTTTCATTGACTTCAAGAAGAAAAATATCGTTTTAATTTTCGGCTGTAAGAAAACTCGGGAAACGGGACTTACAACGAAAAGTAACTCGGTAGAAGTGACCCACATATAAACACCGATAAGGGTCGGAGATTCGACGGGTTGACTGGTCGACGACTCTTTTCGCGGTGTAGGACGGGGAAGGAGATAACCAGCGAAATAACAAGAAAAGTCCAAGGAAAATATTGTAAGAATGGACAGCGACGAATACTCTACAGATGAAGGAAGAAAAAGAAAAGGAGAAAATATAGATTTTTTTGTAAACAGCAAAAAAACACCAAGAACTCCTACAAAACGCCAAACAACTGAATCTGAGAAATTAGACCAGTTATTAATAATGATGAAAGAAATGAACACAACTCAAAAAGATATGAAGCAAGAATAGAAAGAAAACAAAACAAAACAAACGAAGCTCTACTAAAACTGACAGTAGAAAACGAACGAATTCAAAAAAGAAAATCAGGATATAAGAAAAGAGAATTCAGAAATAAGGAGAGAGTTACAAGAAATGAAAAAAGCAGTCCAAATAATCGAAAAAAATAAAAGAAAAAACAACATTGTAATGAATGGTCTAAAAATGGATACAAATGAACCAAGCAGCCCAAAAGAAAGAATAAAAGGACTTTTTAATAAACATCTTCAAATTGATATTACACCTACAACAGTAAAAAAACTGTTCAAGAACAACATATGGTCCTGTATTTAATACCGATTTTGGTGTATTTGGATTTCTTGGTCATTTTAAAAAAATTGTATCTCCAACTTTATACTTTACTTCCAAATTACTCGTTCTTAAGTTATCAAAACGGTTCTTTTGCTTTTTCCTTTGATCGCATTGTTTTTCCCTTATATTTTCTAACTGATTATTATACGAAATTTCATCAAATTCTCTATCATTTTTATAAGGAAATACTACACTATAGGGTGTAGTGGATGTTGAATGATGTTTACTAGAATTATATGAGTGTATAGCGACTAAAAGTGCATCTTCTAAGTCGCACTGGTTATGTTCTAAAAGATAACTTCGCAAAGTATCTGTTATGGTAGCATGGGAACGCTCAATTATACCGTTAGAGGCATGGTACTCAGACGAAGTAAGGTGCCATTCGATATTCAATGAATTAATAAAACTTTCCACCTTTTTATTATTAAATTCACCCCCGTGATCTGACATAATCATCTTAGGAAGGCCGAAAAGCGAAAATTAATTTTTTAATTAACTAATTATTGTTTCTGGGTTTTTATCAGTTCAAATATACGCTTGTGCAAATTTTGTTAGATTATCTATAACGGTGAGCATTTTTTGTTTATCAAAAAAGAACAGGTCTACAGATAAAGCCTCAAATGGTTTCTCCGGAGAAGGCCTTACATTTAAACCTTGAGTACGATTCCTACGATCAAATTTTGAGAGTTGACAAGTAGGGTATAAAGTAATAAATTCGGTTATTTCTCTATACATATTTTTCTATTTATAAAGTTGTCAAATTTTGTCTGCAGTTTCATTAATTCCTTTGTGATAATTACCCGGGTCGTTGTGATATTCGAAAATTATCCTTTGTCTATTCCTGTGTACAGAAAAACAAAAAGTCTAACGCAGCAGTTTAAAATTCTAGATGAATCTGCGGCTTAGACTAGAATATGCTGGTGTCTGATCGGCCTACGGTGGAGCAGTACGACAAGAGATAAGGGCTTGCGTCTCGGTGATACTCCTCCATAGATCCCTACCGGAAGGGCGTGACGCCTAAAATACCGGGTATATATATATATATATACAAGTATATATATATATATATATATATGTATATATAAATATATATATATGTATATATATATATATATATATGTATATATATATATATATATGTGGGCCCCGTACTAAAACGGTATTATACTAACTCTAGGCGAATATACACCGTGTATATTATTATCTGGGTAGCGCTTTATGTGGACTCCGACCAACACGTCGGATTAAGTGGACTCCGTAATAGGTTGAAACACTTTTGGGATCCGTATACATTTCTTTGCGTACACAACTAAACTCCTCCGATGTTGCCAATAATTTGATTAGTCGTAGATTTTTAAATTTTACAGCAGGTACGTTTTGGAACTTGAAATTTATTTAAATATCAATCAATTTAGTCATCCCGAAATTTAACAAATACTTGGTTAATGTAGTTAAACATTTTATGTTGGTAATTTATATTACTTGCTTTAATTATTTTTAAACTTAAGTTAGTGTCTGTTATAAGCTGGGAAAAGGCAAGTGTCCATTTTTATTTATTAGTATTTTTTTAACGCATTAACATTGAAAAATTTATTATATAAATGTACGTTCCGATGTTTCGATTGCTACGTTTTTTGATGTACAATATTTGTTTCATAAAGTAGTAAAATTTAAATTATAATAATTTATAAATCAATCTTAAAATTATAATTTTTTACTGTCTAATTTCAATATTTCGATTTTTAAATGTAGGAAATTCAATATCTTACAGATACTAAAATAATAAGGAGGCATAACACCTAATAATTTCGCTTTTAACTATAAATGTATCGTATAACGTAACGTAGCAATCAGTAATGAGTCATTACTCAGATAAAATATTTCGGTGACTTTATGGTAATTTGATTCTAGCCAACATATCTATTACAATTATTACATAATATAATATGTTCGGTCTTATTGTTTTAAAAAACATTCATGTATTAAAATAGGTCTGAGTGAATTATGCTTTGTATTTCTTTAGTGACATTATTATTAACCGTGATTATTAATCTAAGATATTTAAAGTGTTCCATACTTTCGAAATTATAGTTGTTGACTTTAATATTTTATCTAGATGTATTGAATTGCTTTCTTCGGTTGATTCGCTTGTATTTGGTTTTTATTTTGTTGATTTTAAGTGAAACATTTTTCGTGCTCTCTTCACTTTGTTGAACATGTCGTTTGCGGACGGGAGAGAGTTTCTTATAAGATCAATATCATTAGCAGATGCTAGGACTGCTTTGTACCTTAAGCCATTAATGGATTGCATTTTAAATAGACGTTATTTCTATTTTAGTAAGCTGTTCATTAAATATTTGAATCGAGAATCTGTATTTTATTCAACTGTTTTATAACACAGAGTTTCTTAGCGCCTATCTTCATCTCTGTTTTTTTTTTGTTTAGCGTATCATTCTTCTTCTTCCTATGCCGTCCCCATTAACGGAGGTTGGCGACCACATTTCTAAAAGTATCTCTGTCTTTTGCAACGTGAAATAATTCGTCTACGTCATGTTTGTCCAGTCACGAATATTTAGCGGCCATGACTTCCTCTCTCTACCTATTCCCTTTTTGCCATCGGCTCTACCCTGCATGATGGCCTGCAGAAGACTTTATATTCCTTAGTATGTGTCCCAGGTATGCAGTCCTGCGTACTTTTATTGTTCTCAACAATTTTTTGTCTCGACCCATCCTTCTCAGCACTTCCTCATTGGTGACCCTGGCAGTCCATGGAATTCTCAACATTCTCCGGTATATCCAAAATTCAAAGGCTTGAAGCTTCTTAACTATTTGCGTTATCGTTCATATTTATACTCCGTACAATAGTTGAGACCAAACGTAACATTCAACAAACCTCTGTCTCAGCGCAGTATTCAGATTTTTGTCACAGAACAATTGCTTGAATTTTAAGAACGCTGCCTTTGCCATTTCTATTCGTACCCTGATTTCTTAGTCCGAATCTAATCCTTTGTTGATGTATGTTCCCAAATATTTATATTTTTACTCCCGTATCATTATTAAAAGGATTTTGCTGAATGTCGATCTAGGGAATCCGGTGGTATGTACATGATGTTTCCATAACCAACGTTCGAAAATTTGTCTAACTGTAGAGTCATGACGATTTTACTAGGAAATATAGTGCTGTTTAATAATAATAAAGTTTAATTAACAATTCCTATATGCACTAACTTGGTACTGATATCTCTGCTCCTCGATACCAGGTAGCAGTCCCGAAAACATTAAAACTGCTACACTCATGCTTCCAATTATCCAACAATTAGAGAGTCCAGGACTATACGCCTTATTATGGTACTGATATTGCTGCTGTCCCTCATAAGTAAATATAATATGCAAGAAAGGTTTTGGCAATTAAATAGGATTTTGTATGTTAGAATATTATTTCTCCGAGAAGGTGAAAAATATCTATTTACTATCCGGATTTAATCCATAGATTAAATATTAGAATGCTATAAAATAATGCTATTAGCAGGAAAAAACGGTCTGGTAGTAAGTAATGAGAAAACTAAATAAATTTTCTTTAACATACAAGAGAGAGGACGTAGAGTAGGGTATAACGTAACAATAAACCCATATAATTTTGAAAGATTGCAGCGTTTTAGGTATCGTAGATAACGCTGTCACATAAGAAATAAAATGAAATATTCAGATAGCTAACTGATGTAAATATAACCCACATAACACTTTTAAATCCAGAAAACTAATACAAATCCCTAAAATCAGGATATATAAAACAGTGATTAAACCAGTGCTATTGACTGAAAATGTGACGAGAACGCTGACAAAACAATGTAAGTAAAACTTAGGTATTAATTAGATCAGGATTACTAGAAAAGTTGTCAGAATTATTTTCCAACTTACAAAGGTCCGAATACTAACCAATACCAAACCGGAACTAATGCCAAGGTCTAACAGATATATAAAGATAGCAACGTCATACAAGAGACTAAATCTCAACGCCAAAGTTACGCTGGCTATATCCAAAGGCTTTCTAATAACTGCATTGCTAAGTTAAACTGGGAGAATGCCCCGAGAGAAAAAATGCCCTTAGGACGTCCACAAATCAACAGGGGAGGTAACATATGGTCAGATTTAGGAATAATGGGACTACGTACCGACCCATCATATTTATCAACACATGCCTGTACAACCATCTGCTATCCAACCTACAATCAATACTTATCTGTTGGGAACTATCAAATCCATTACATGTAGTCAAACGAACTAGGCTTAATAAAAGTTATCTTAGGAAAGGCACTTCAGAAATATTGACATATATTATTAAAACGTTATTTACATGGCTAAGTTTTCAATAGGAATGAGGAGACAAAAAGCAGAAAAGCCAATAGAACCTTGTTGCGTTCTGACTATACTATTACGATGACCTTTACAATATAAACAATACTTGAGACAACTGCTTGTCTCAATTTGGTCATTCAGAATTATGTCTGTATTTTTTAATTTGCTAATTTCCATAGATTCTAATTTCCATAGAATCTAAAGATATCTTAAGGCCTTTATTTTAATAAATAAGGTAAGATAAATCCATCTCCTGAACAATGGCGCCGATATATTTAGTTAAAATTCTGTGCACTTATTTTAACCGTTTATGTCCTTATCATTCATATATGAGTTGTGACCGATATAACAAACTCATTTACTTTTCACAAAGAGACTCCATATTAACTATAGTTATTACTATAAAAATCTGATTCGAAATATCGTCGAGTATGTAAAATTATTTTTAATGAAAAGGTAATTAGCCATTTCTTATGGGGTTCAAAAGAGAAGCCTTTACGAAAATTTGAGTACAAATAAGACCACCGTAATCAGTTGTACCCTGGGTAATAAATAGTTAATTAATCGGCTAATTAGAATCACCCGTTCAATATGATTTTTGTCAAATCGGTCCTTTTTAGGATCAATTATTCTAATTATGTCTATAAATATTAAGGGCATATCTAGAGATAAAGACACTTTACTTTACTTAACCTTATCAGACATACGCGCTAAGCACAAATGTGACGTATTTCTAGTGCAGAAAATACATAGAGGGCAAAAAATAGTGTATTAGGTATTAAGCTGATCGCTGAAAATCACATAATAAATGTGAAAGTGCTATCTCTGCGGGCAAAGAAGCAAAGAAAAACTTAAAATGAGAGAGGACAAAACCAGTCAGCTGAAGGAACCTTTTAACGATGTTGAGCTTGGATCCACTATCTACGTATATAATAAAGAATAGTACGGCACTGACTGAAAATCTGAGCACAAAGCTTATTATAAAATTTGGACCAAAAATACAACAGTTACTGATATCCAAAGTCTGCAGACAAACAAAGCAAAGACAAAGTTGTTGCCTTGCTTAAACCTGGCAAAAGCTCCAACGACCACAAAAGCTATCAGTCAATATATTTATTTTGCTTTACAAAATACTCCTCAAGAGATAAAACAGAAGAAAAACTCAAATTAAAAGACCAAAGTTGCTACAGACAGGGAAGATCATGTACGTCACAAATACTAAATCTTGCCCAACACAGCAAAGATGGGTACGAAAGATATCAGTTATGAGGAGTGGTATTTGTCAATCTATGCAGCAATTTGCAGCTTACGACACCTTAAATAAGAGGGCATTTTTTCAAAATTTATATGATATCTCCTTAGGTAATAAACTTACTTGTTTTACTAGCGTATGCCTACACAACAGAAGATTTTTGGTATTTCTCAATGGTAAGAATAGCAGATGGAGAACGCAGAAGAACGGTCTCCTTTGGGGTAGCGTAATGGCACCTACACTGTATAACATGTACACAAACCATCAACCCATACCAGTAAATACTAGGACTTTTAGTATGTATACGACACATATATTATTGCACAACCAAAAACTTTTGTTGCTGAAGTGGAGAAAAATCTAAATCATGCCTTAAACACAATAAAAATAGACTATAAATCATTTTTAAGCCAAACCCCGGAAAAACTCAGGTGTGCTACTTTAATGTCCCCAACACAGACGTTTTCACAAATCTGAACATCCAATAGTGTCTAGAAATCCTTATACACTGGACTTGCTATAAATATCTTGAAGATAGTTTGTATTATACTTAGTCATTCACAGAACTTTGTTTAAAACTAAAAGGCACACTGAGGACCAGAAGTATTATTCTCCGCAAACTTGTCAGCTAAAAATGAGAAGCACATCCTTCCACCCTTAAAACGTAAACGCTTGCATTCTATGCTTCTGCTGCCGAATATACCTTGCCAGTACGAATGACACCAAAACATACTTAACACGTAGATTTAGCTATAAATTAGTCATCCAAATTCAGCGGATATTAAGACTCACATCCATACATAAGCTCTACAATATCGTAGCTACCAAGACACCTAATATTCGAAGATAAGTAGCTAAGGAACGAAAGAAACAAAATCTAGATTCGCAACATGTACTCGACGAATACAAGCCCATTTTATGACTAAAATCGAGAAAAAACTGGCCAGATCAACACGTGTGTAAGATATACAAAAAAAAATAAGCTAATCCTCGCCATCTGAACCCTCGGGAGGACTCTTGCCTGCAAACACCGGTTAACTTGTGTGAATGTGGGGTGGTAAAAGATTCTTCACACCTTCTTAGTTAACTTTGCCATTTAAATTGCTCTTTTCTGAAGGGACAAGGTTTAATTATTTAAACTGAACATGTAGAGTACAATCAGTAAGCTATTGCTTATAAAGATCATTTCAAATTGGACACTAACTCCACTTATATTGATTACATATTACCCCTGAATTACCTTACCATTCAAAAGTATGTAATATTGGTAAAGTGATATATTCTGGCTAGATAAATTAAGCATTTTTTCATTTTTTGCGGACTACTATCCATTTTTACACAAAAATATCTATTTTAGCACTTAAATATTTATTTTAAGATAAGCTATCCAGAATTATATGTAGTACACAAACAAAACCAGAAATAAAATAATAAAGAAGCTACAAGATATCGTAAAACAATAGATGGATGAAATAAATCAAGTTCATATTAATCGGATTCTTAAATAAAACGTATAAAGACATACTGACGTTAACAAAATGCATTAGGAAATTTCCGCATATGAAAAAAACATCCAACTTGGTAACGAAATCCTTTTGTATCTATAAAGCTAATTTTAGAAAAGCACGTACCTACCAAAAACAGGTATTTGGTAGTAGACACATCTATTACATACTGTAATGCGTATGAATGATGACAAAAATAAGGTCTAAGGAGTCCGTATGAACCGTTTAGAATATACGCTGAAAATATACGGCTTAATCGCATAGTTGCCAAACTATCAGAGCTTACTTAAACCGATATACTTCCAATATACAGTGAAAAAGTCCTGAACGACCCCTATAATATATACACATGAACTAAGCGATATACATTTATGATACAGGGGTACTTATGGACTCTACAAAATTTATGCCGTAGATATATATATATATATATATATATATATATATATATATATATATATATATATATATATATATATATATATATATATATATATATATATATATATATATCTACGGCATAAAATGGACTCCGCCCATGTTAAAATTCAGGTTCAATCGAGCTCCGTGGTCAAGTGGGTACCGATATACGGAGCTCACTGACAATAAAGAGCTCAGGGCTAAATGGATGAGGATCAAAAAAACAAGTTTTGAAAAATTATTTTTTTAAGTTTAAAAACTAGAAATAAAAATAATTAACAGAACGAGCACTTCATTTTGGTTACTAAATCTTATAGTAACTTACAGAAAACGCATAGATTATGTTTTTGGGTTATCAATTTTCAAATTACTATAAATATAAATTTATTTATCTTTTGATGTCATGAAATCTTAGGCTAAATGAGTAAGGGTCCACTGACGTGTCTTAAAATGAAACTAAAAATACAGATAACGTAGTCTATATTTTCAAAAGTAGTATCATACAGATCTGATGCTGTTGATTACACAAAGCTACAAATACAGTAGAAAATTGTTAGTAATGGATACATTGAAAAGCTTAGGTTAAGTGGCAGTGCGTCAAAATATGCTTGATTGAGACTTTACAGAGCAATTTTTTTTAAATACTGAATATCATCTGCTTTTACAATATGCTAGCTCTGGCAGGTCAAAACAGTCTTCTGGTAGTGCAATTTTTTTCCTCTTAGGCTTAGTAACAATACTTTTTTCATTTATGCCATTAACAGTCTGACGATGTAACATCGAAGGTGATGAGAAACGATGTTTAGTTGCCGTACAGGTCTTGTTTTGAACAAACAACTTTTTGTATACAAAGGAAAAAGAAACTTAGTCCATTACTTAAATATTTCCTGGATACCTGCTTCCAAATTTTCACTCAATTTTTTTATAATATTTTCGAATAATTGTAATTTAAAACGAACGGCGTGTATTTCGACGTTTTTTAATAACGATCTTAAAAATATTTACTGGACTAGTTTCACGTCCCTTGGCACACCCTAACATGTACTCGAAGATCATAAGTGGTTTGAAACTTTTTTAATGATAAGTGGACTCTCGTCTGGCATATATCATTTGGGGTTTATATCTATTAGATAATTATATACAAATATACTTAAAAAATATATTTCTTAACACCTTCGCTGCGCCACCAGTTGAAAAAGACTGGTAACTACGTTTGCAGAAATTACGGCTAAAAATAATTACATGTATTTCCATCTGGCAAGTAACGTACAAATGAAACGCGTTGGTAAAAACTAACATTATAGGTACCTATATTATTGTCTGAAAAAGATCTGTCTAATAGAGGGATAATTTAGTACCAATTGTATTCGAGTGGTAACGCATACAAGTAATTTATTTTTCATTGTAAGATTCCCAGATGAATTCATCTGGCGATTAATTTCATTTCTAATTACCAGTTTGGTTTAGTTACCTCGGTCGAGCCATAATATTGTTTAAAATATGTGTATAAGAATTGAGTAAAATGAGTAGTAGAATTGGTAAATTAGTAAATTTGGCGTTCCAGAATGCAACTACAAGTGGTAGTTGTGTAGACCTCAATCAGAATTTTGATTGGCACCAAAAAACAATTATAAATACTTTGAGCGAATCAGAAGAAGAACCCTTTAGCAACCATTCGGACTGTGATTCTAATTATGCTCCTTCTGAATTCTGAACTAATTCAGATAATAACGAATATAAAATCAGTTCCGCGAAAACATATACGAACTAAACCCGTAGGGCCTGGTAACAAAAAAAGGCGAAATTGTATGGAATATTTCAAGAAGCTGAAAGAAACAATGAAAAGTAAAGAAGCTGATAAAAAGGTTTAAAGTTACTACATACTGCAGCATATGCGAGAGAAAACCTGCTTTATACCATGTTTTAATTTTAAACACAATGCATAAATTTTAAAACTTATTCTCACAAATAATAATTAGTATTTGTTATTTTTATATATTATGAAAAATATGTATTTTGTTCTCAATAAACGTTTTGGTTTCATTTTATTTGAAAATATTATATGCACTTCTTAAACATTTTAATTTTTGCTTTACCAAAAGGAATAGCCTGGTACTGATATAGTGTCCATCAAGTTTGTATATTCCTTGTATGTATACAACTATTACTTACTACACATAAATCTTTAAAAATTGACAGATAGATCTCACATTTCTTAAGAACTACCAGTATATTGCGACTGGTGTATCTAAATACAGAATTCTACAGTAGCAATCAATTACAACTGGTAAGCATACAAGATAATAATTGAATTTTTCGTAACCGCAGCGAAGGTGTAAAAAAAAAGTGATCGGTGACCAACGAAGACATTAAAATTTTCAATATGGTGGCACTTAACCTTTTAATTAGTGCTACTTTATGTATGGCACGCCGAAAAATTTTAAAATTTAAATTGGCCCTTTGATTAAAAATGTTGCTCACCCCTTGCATAATTGGTTAATTTTGGTATCTTCGATAAAAATGATATTTCCTTAATTGCCTCCGATTTAGAAACTTCAGAACGGGAACCGTCGTAGATATGTTTTAGCATACGTTTCGCAAAAAAACGTAACCCCTAAAAAATTCCCTAACGCAAAACACTGACGCAACTTTTATGGTGTCAACAACATGTGTCATATATCTCTACTTATTAAATCATAAATTTCGTTCATAAGAAATACCATTGATAATCAAACATACATAATGTCACGTATTTCATTCGATTATCACTTAATTGC
Organism: Diabrotica undecimpunctata; assembly: GCF_040954645.1. NCBI lineage: Eukaryota > Metazoa > Arthropoda > Insecta > Coleoptera > Chrysomelidae > Diabrotica > Diabrotica undecimpunctata. Next base: position 68,574 of record NW_027311927.1, on the reverse strand, counting down.
TTCCAGTAAATTTTTATTGTTTATTATTTATGTAATAATTTATCTACACATTTTTGCACTATTGCGTATATTTTGTCTTTAGAGACAGTACACCTATGTGGTATATTTTTACGAGCGGCAGATTTTTTCTATTGGAGTTAAAATGATTTTATGCATATCTATATTTAGAAATATGGTATAGGGCTCTTTGAAGTTGGATTTTAGTATTATCACTATTTTAATGTAAATGGATATAGTGCAGTGTATGTGTGTAGAGACAAGGAAGGTGGAGGTGTAGGGATATTTATTAAGGACTGTTTTGATTATGCTGAAGTCCATAGATATATCACAAAATGTTCAATAGTTTTCTTACAGATCAATAGGTATTTGAAAATGGGAGCAATATACAGTCATCATGATTTTCATCACAACGATCTTTTATTTAATTTTATTTAATTTTATTTAATTTTATTTAATTTTATTTAATTTTATTTAATTTTATTTAATTTTATTTAATTTTATTTAATTTTATTTAATTTTATTTAATTTTATTTAATTTTATTTAATTTTATTTAATTTTATTTAATTTAATTTAATTTAATTTTATTTAATTTTATTTATTTTATTTAATTTTATTTAATTTTATTTAATTTTATTTATTTTATTTAATTTTATTTAATTTTATTTAATTATATTTAATTTTATTGAATTTTATTTAATTTTATTTAATTTCATTTAATTTTATTTAATTTTATTTAATTTTATTTAATTTTATTTAATTTTATTTAATTTTATTTAATTTTATTTATTTTATTTAATTTTATTTAATTTTATTTAATTATGTTTAATTTTATTGAATTTTATTTAATTTTATTTAATTTTATTTAATTTTATTTAATTTTATTTAATTTTATTTAATTTTATTTAATTTTATTTAATTTTATTTAATTTTATTTAATTTTATTTAATTTTATTTAATTTTATTTAATTTTATTTAATTTTATTTATTTTATTTAATTTTAATTTAATTTTATTTAATTTTATTTAATTTTATTTAATTTTATTTAATTTTATTTAATTTTATTTAATTTTATTTAATTTTATTTAATTTTATTTAATTTTATTTAATTTTATTTAATTTTATTTAATTTTATTTAATTTTATTTAATTTTATTTAATTTTATTTAATTTTATTTAATTTTATTTAATTTTATTTAATTTAATTTAATTTAATTTAATTTAATTTAATTTAATTTAATTTAATTTAATTTAATTTAATTTAATTTAATTTAATTTAATTTAATTTAATTTAATTTAATTTAATTTAATTTAATTTAATTTAATTTAATTTAATTTAATTTAATTTAATTTAATTTAATTTAAATTAAATTAATTTAATTTAATTTAATTTAATTTAATTTAATTTAATTTAATTTAATTTAATTTAATTTAATTTAATTTAATTTAATTTAATTTAATTTTATTTAATTTTATTAAATTTTATTAAATTTTACTTAATTTTGTTTAATTTTATTTAATTTTATTTAATTTTATTTAATTTTTTTTAATTTCATTTAATTTTATTGAATTTTATTTAATTTAATTTTATTTTATTTAATTTTATTTTATTTAATTTTATTTAATCTTATTTAATTTTATTTAATTTCACTTAATTTTATAATTTTATAATTTTTAATTAATTAAATTTTTTAAATTAAATAATTTTTATTAATTTTTATAATTTTTTGTAATTTTTTATAAATTTTTATAATTTTTTATAATTTTCAGTGTTTTATTGTTATATAAAATGAATTTCCATCAAGTAACTGTTGAATCCATCACTTATTAAAAATATCTTATTTAAACTTTGTAAAAGCATTGTTAACGTAGTACTCATAAAACCAATTTGGTTAGTCAATATGTATATTGAATTAGACTTGTAATTTATTAAATTTTTTGAACATTTTAGAGAGCGGTCGCCTGGAAACGCGAATAAATAGCAAGTTGCAATAAAGACGGTTGGAAAGAAGAAAAGAAGACCAACAAATCGACATTTAACAAGGCATATTTTTATCCAATCTGATTTTTTTTTAATTTTATACTTTTTAACATTTATCAAATTTATTGAAAATTTTAGAGCGGTCGCTTGGAAACACGAATAAATAGAAAGTTGGAAAACATACGACTGAAAAGAGGAAAAGAAGACGAACAAAACGACATTCAACATACCAATAGTTTTATCCAATCTGAGTTTTTTTTTAATTTGATGCTTTTTACTATTCATCAAATTTTTTTAAAATTTTATAGGGCGGTCATCATTTAGAGTCGTCGAAAGGTCCAAACGGCTGTAAACTAACCTATTGTACTATATTTATAAACTGTTCATCCATTTTGCTTATATTTTTCGTTATTCAGCTATTTTAACCAAAATGTAAGATTTACGATTATAACCACATTATAAAATTCGAGGAGGTGCAAAAGATTTGCCTTGGTTTTTGGCAGTCGTTTAAAAACGCAAATAGATCCGAAGTTATAATGAAGATGGTTGAAGAGACAGAAAAAAGACAAGCCCATAGACATGCAACAAGGTATAGTTTTATCCTGTCTGAGTATTTTTTAAAATTATATGCTTTTTACCATTTATCAAATTTTCTTAAAATGTCAGAGAGTGACCATCATTTAACGTCGTGGAAAGGTCCAAACGGTTGTAAACTAACCTATTGTACTATATTTATAAACTGTTTATCCCTTTTTTTTGTATTTTTCGTTATTCAGCCATTTTAACAAAAATTTAAGATTTAGTATTAGTCACATTAGAACATTCGAGAAGGTGCAAAAGATTTGCCTTGGTTTTTGGGCGGTCGCTTGAAAACGCGAATAGATGCAAAATTACAATAAAGATGGCTGAAAAGAGGGAAAAAAGACGAGCCCATAGACATCCAACACAGCATCCTTTTATCCAATCTGAGTATTTTTTAATTTGATGCTTTTTTACTATTCATCAATTTTGCTTACAATTTTATAGGGCGGTCATCATTTAGAGTCGTCGAAAGATCCATACGGCTGTAAACTAACCTATTGTACTATATTTACAAACTGTTTATCCATTTGGTTATAGTTTTCGTTATTCAGCCATTTAAACCAAAATAAAAAATTTACGATTATAATCACATTATAAAATACGAGGAGGTGCAAAAGTTTGCCTTGGTTTTTGGGCGGTCATTTGAAAACGCTAATGGATGCAAAATTACAATGAAGATGGTTGAAAAGAGGGAAAAAAGAAGAGTTTATAGACATCCAACACGACATCGTTTTATCCAATCTGAGTATTTTTTTTTTAATTTATGCTTTTTACCATTTATCAAATTTTCTTAAAATTTCAGAGAGGGGTCATCATTTAAAGTCGTCGAAAGGTAAACTAACGTATTTTACTATATTTATAAACTATTTATCCGTTTTACTTATATTTTTCGTTACTCAGCAATTTTAAGCAAAATGTAAAATTTACAGGTATAATCACATTATAAAATCTGAAGAGGTGCAAAAGATTTGCCTTGGTTTTTGGCGGTTGTTTAAAAACGCAAATAGATCCGAAGTTATAATGAAGATGGTTGAAAAGTGGTAAAAATACAAGCCCATAGACATGAAATAAGGCATAGTCTTATCCAATCTGAGTATTTCTTAAAATTTAGGCTTTTTACCATTTATCAAATTTTCTTAAAATTTCAGACAGCGGTTATCAGTTACAGTCGTCGAAAGGTCCAAACCACTGTAAACTCACCTATTTTACTATATTTATAAACTGTTTATCCATTTTGCTTACCTACCTATATTTTTTGTTATTCAGCCATATCACGTAAGATATACGATTATAATACGTGTTTAAAATACGTTTTTAAAATTTAGGCTTTTTACCATTTATAAAATTTTCTTAAAATTTCAGAGAGCGGTCATCATTTACAGTCGTCGAAAGGTCCAAACCTCTGTAAACTAACCTATTTTACTATATTTATAAACTGTTCATCCATTTTGCTATTATTTTTCGTTGTTTAGCCATTTAAACCAAAATGTAAGATTTACCCTTATAATGACATTAAAAAATTCGAGGCGCTGCAAAACATCTGCCATGGCTCTTGGGCGGTCGCTTGAAAACGCGAATAGATGAAAAATTACATTGTTGAAAAGAGGGAAAAAAGACGAGTCCATAGACATCCAACACGACGTCGTGTTATCCAATCTGAGTTTTTTTTTTAATTTATGCTTTTTACCATTTATCAAATTTTCCTAAAATTTCAGAGACCGGTCATCATTTAAAGTCGTCGAAAGGTCCAAACGGCTGTAAACTAATCAATTTTACTATATTTATAAACTTTACTATATTTATCCATTTTGCTTACCTATATTTTTTGTTATTCAGCCATATCAAGTTATACGATTATAATCACATTAAAAAATTCGTGGAGGTGCAAAAGATTTGTCTTGGTTTTTGTGCGGTCGCTTGAAAACAGAAATAGATCAAAAGTTACAAAGAAGATGGTTGAAAAGAGAGAAAAAAGATGAGCCCATATATATCCAACATGGCATAGTTTTATCTAATCTGAGTATTTTTTAAAATTGTATGCTTTTTATCATTTATCAAATTCTCTTAAAATTTTAGAGAGCGGTCAACATTTACAGTCTTCGAAAGGTGCAAACGGCTGTAAACTAACCTATTGTACTATATTTATTTGAAGTCCTGGATATGTCTTGCTATTGTAACCTCAATTTTCTATAAACCTGCACAAAAATTTAAAAATGGTTAATTTTATTCCCATCACCTCAGCAACGAATTGCTGCAACTGTTTATCTCCAATAAAAGTCAAAATAAGGTTAATTACTCAGACATAAAAGAACTCACATTTCAGTCGGAAAACTCTAAAATGGAAAAGCGAACAAACTTACTACACACAAAAAATCATAAAACGCAAATGATAAAAATTACCTATCTATACTTTTTTTTAACAAAAATAAAACACTTTCACAACTTTGGAATTTTATCTGCTCTTAAATACCTAAAGAAGGTTTTACACGTATATCTTCTGCTTAAAATTTATATCTACTTTTAAACTTTTTTTTTTGTTTTGAAACTTATGCGATACTTTTGTGGCGAGTGTATAAAAGGATCAGACAGTTTAAAACCCTCTCGAAAACTTTCAGGAAAGTACTGTTTTATGAACCCCGCACGTTATTAATTTTTTTGTTTTTATTTTTACATTATATTAGGTAACACGGAAACTGTTATTCTCACTTTGACTTCATAAAGCATAACTGGAGATTCCAATATTAGTGTTTCTTAACGTAATTTCCTTTATTATTCTGTTTTAAATCCAAAACTGGAGTTCGAACGTGTATAAAGGAGTAATCATGCCATCTTTTTCTGCTTCTCTCTTATCTTTATAAACCGTAGTGCTATCGATAAATCATAATTATAGTTAGTGTTATTATAAACTTGGACAATTTACGTACCTATGTATTAAAACATTTATTTACATTTTTTGGTGCAAATAATAATTAGTATAACGAAGAAATCAGCGAAAAACTAATCCTGCCCACCAGTGGCGTGGGCAGATCTATATTGGATTTGAGGTTAAAGACTAATTTCATCGTAGTTAACACCAAATAATTTTAGTGATAAAATGTTGTTTGCTTTTAACTACAAGGGCGACAAAACATCGAACAGATCTCCAATTGTTCTAAATTCTACATGGTGTCTCAAAACACAAATAGTAATGTTTCAAGCCGAACTCCTTCATTGGTTTTTCCTGCTGAAGCTGAAAATCTTAAGGCATTTGACTGCGTAAAGGCAGTAGGTGACGCTATTGGTCCTAAATATATCTCTCTTGCATCTAGAATATCCAATAATCGAATCTGTATATCGACGGCAGAAAGGCAGGACCTCATAACTAACAAATTTGCATAAAACGAGATTTTTCGGTTTAGAATAAGTAGCGGCATCTATTAACCAGTGGTTACAGCTGGAAAAATTTCCGGAAGGCTTTAAATTACAGAAAATGGTACCTCGTAACTTTTTGCAGCCATTATGTTGATGCAGTACCTCGTAATTGTCAATTTAGCCATGCTAAAATATATGTTTCACACCTCGATTCTGTGCATACTAATCATTGCTTTTCTAAGCTTATTTGTCGCTATATATTGGCAATATTTTACAAGAATTACGAGAAACGGTGCAAAGAGGAAAATCATAAAGTACTTTATCTAAAACTATTCAAGAACGTGGTAAACCAGATAAAAATTTCTTTGTTTCAGCCTCGCAAAGATCAATGCGATATTTGTTTTATGTATAAAATGGCAATTTCGACCACAAAAATTAAGAAAGAAAAATTTGGCAAGTTCTTAAAAAGAACAAGACAAGGAAAAAGCATTAAAAGGAGCCGTGCAGTTGTCTCCACAAATACCTGCAAGCGCACTTTATTATAAGACTAAATTGTGTTGTCACAACTTTACATTGTAACTTGGTAACAAATAAAAATAAATTCTTCCAGAATTTATTTGATACTTTTAATTAAGACAAAGTTAATATGTTATTATTATTTTTTTAATAAATTATTTAAAGACATAAAGTTGTTTTTCTTATTTAAAAATTGAGCACTACTTCGTAAGTGAACTCTTAGATAAAACATTACCTTGTAACTAGTGTCATTTTACTTAAATTCAAAATTACTCTAAAAAATATTTGTTTGTTTTATTTTGCTCACCAAAGGTAATCCTATTTCACAAAAAACATAATAAGATGCGCCCTAAATGAAATATGATACGGTTTTTTGTTCTCCTCTAAAATCATCATCTTGCCACTTACAAGTTCCTGCTTTTACGCCGTCGATATATTAAAATTTCTCGAATTTCTCTTACTAAAAGAATAATAATCTTAAATATTTTGTACAGAATGCTATCGAAGATAGTATACGATCAGTAAAAAGAACAGGAAAACGATAGAACGACAACTTACTGGAGGAACATTGAAAAACAAAAAGAGTCCTGTCTACATAAAAATAAGAACAAGAAGAAAAAGAAGAAGAAGAAGAAAATACCGAAGACTTTAATGTGAAACCTACTGAAAACACAAGGGAACTAGATCAGCCAATTGCACCTCCCACCTCTACAAACAAACGAGGATATTCTGAAGTTCAAACCAGTTCCACTGATCCAGAACTAGTTCTAATGTGATGGCTCTCCCTAAAATAAATACCAAAAAACCATAAAAGAAACGAAGGGTCTTCTTCACAAAATGCACTCAAGGAAACTGCAAAACAGTCTATTAAAAATATGTACCATCAATACCCCGAAATATTGCATGCCTTCTGACAACATGATCGCATTTATAGGCATTTATAGAAAATACTTTCGGTTGTAGTGACCAATATGCTGAGGCCAAAAATTTCGCTAATAAGGTCACAATTCTAATTTACATCCGCTACATCGAATTTTTACAGAAAGATCTGTGAAAATCAGAATAACTCGCATAATAAAAAAAATAATAAATTGAACATTGACTTAAATGAAACTGAAAACTCGCCAAGCTCTAATATCTCCCAAGAACCAGCGATGATGATTACCATTCTGATTTATCCCAACTATCCGAAAAATCATTCCATTGATACTAACATCATCCATCACTCAAACTTCACGCTAATACAGTGTAACTGCGATGGTTTTCATCCTGTCCTGTAAAATCTGCAATCCCTTATATCTGATCACTCTCGCGATTTTCTTTGCTTACAGGAAACCAATTTTACCACAGCTCAGAATCCTTGCTTAAAAGATTTTGTTGCTTACAACTATATTAGAACTAGTCATTTACATGCAAGTGGCGGAACTTCCATCTTTATACTCAAAGCACCACCAAGAGTTTTCTTTAAATACTAATTTGGAGGCAATAGTAATAACTCCCTGGTGTATCAATAAAGTAGTCGTTTCTAGTATATACATTCCTTTTTACGTTAACTTCGGAGCTAACAGAGCTCCGATCTATTCCATCTTATTCAACAACTTTTCGTTCCGTTTGTATTAGTTGGCGATTTCAATGCCCATAATACACTATGAAGATCTAAATGAACATTTGGTCGAGGAAAAATTATCGAGCAGATAATAAACAATACCAATATTAACCTTTTAAACGTTGGAAACTCTACATATTTTCATATACAATCCAGAACGTTTTTCTCCATAGACTTGAGTTTTTGTAATCCCAAAATCGCTCCTCTCTACCACTGAGACATTCTTCAAAATTTATATGATAGTAATCATTATAAGAATACAATTCATATTTATAATAGTTCACCTAAAACCAACTATGTTTATGAAAAATGGAAAATTTCTCAAGCAAACTGGGATTTTCTTAGTAAAATTCTTAGGGATTTAACGGATATAATTTATCTTTAGAAATAACGTTGATGAATCTCTAACGCACTTTACGGATTACCTTATCTCTGCTGCTGACCAATTCATAGGTAAATATGTGATAAATTAAATTCCTCAAGGAAAACTGAAAAACACGCTTTTAAAAGGTGAGTGCAAAATCAAATCGAATTCTATAAGTGAGCAGAAAAGTATCGTGAGCAAACTTTGTGAGTTCTATTTCTACAGATTTCCGGACAAAAATTACGCAGATGAAGGTTGTAAATACAACTTCTTCAAAATCTGTAATAATTTATGAAGATAATGTAGTTAAGGATGATCAACATAAATAACTTACATACTGGACAACACTTCCATGACAAAACCAAAGCCAACTTTTTTATTCCGTACGCGAATAATAATACACCCCTTGCTTTAGATCAGTCGAATCCAATTAATCACCATCTCTTTTACAAAAAATTCAGCAGTAGGTTCTGATAACACTGTCAATTTTCCTTAAAAATCTTCATCAAGCAACGCTATCCAAACTCCTCGTACTTTATAATATGATATGGTGTAATCAAGATTTCTCCGCCCTCTGGCCACAATCAATCATTATACCTATTAACAAAACTAATTGCTTATTAAGCTCTTCTTATCAAACTTCTGCTTTGCCACCTGGAGTATCATAATCTTCTAGAGGCTGCTCAATCAGGTTTTAAAGCCAATATGGACAGTTTGGTTCTTCTTCAATCAGAAATTTCTAAAGCCATAACAAATAAGAGTGATGTTGTCGCTGTGACCATGGGTATACAGAGCGCCGTTGAGACTGTATCTAAGGTCTTTCATCGTTAAAAAACTTCTTTACAAAAAAAGAATTTAATCTTTCCGTAAATATTTTATCATTTATATGTAATTTTTTGACTAATAGATTTTTTTAAGTTTCTAGAAATCGAAAAACATCAGCATCACTCACTCTTCAAAACGGTGTATCGTAACTCTCAGTTTTAAGCACTACCTTGTTTCTTCTCAATATAAATTACATGGGTTCCTTCGTTCCTCTCCCAGTAAAATATGTGATAAATGCGGACGACCTTATCATATTTTGTCAAGCAAAAGTCACAAAAACTGCATGTTCTTTACTTCAGAACGTATTAGCTAGGATTTATAAGTGGTCGGCAGAAATTGGTTTCAAATTTTCCCCCTCTACATCCAGAGTTATCCAATTTAGTGGAAAATATAGTTGTCATTCTCCTGTTATTTATCTAAACAGAGTCCCACTCAAAGTTGTTGATCAACACAAATTTTTAGGAGCTACTTTTCACACCCGATTTACATAGAGATATCACATTGAAAACACTTAAAGCATCTTATTTATCATCAAAAAATCCCTTTGAGAATCTATAGAGCTCGTAGTCACTCCAGATTAGATTATGGAAGCATGGTCTACATGACCGCGTACAATACTTATCTCAAATGTATAAATTTAATAAAAACGACATCCTTACTATATGTCTAGGTGCATTTAGATTTAGCTCAGTTGTAACCATGTGCGTTGAATCTTTTGAACCTCCCCTTTTTATATGACGTTAACTTATACTATCTTTTTGTTTCAACAGAGAGTGCGCCAATCGAAAAAATACAGTAACCAAACTCATCAATTTTTCCCGTCAAGTTCCTAAAAATACAGACCGATCTGTGCATTCTCTTTCATAATTAATAAAACCATTGTTAGAAGATACAAACCTGACAATAACCACCTTCATCAGTACAACATACTTTTATGTAATCAGATTACAATATAAATTCGCAATAAATCGTATATACCAGTAAACGGTACTCGATATACTGAGTGGCCCAAAAGTCTGGAAACGACCAATTATCTCGTAAATTGCTAGTAACAATTTACAAAATTTGAGGTACACCTATTTTGGGATACGGAGATTTCATATTTGATATTTGCAATGTTGCCAGATTTGCTGTTTCTCTTATATTATGAGAAACTTTGGTTTTTCAAATTCATCACCCTGTATATTCAGTCATTATTGGAATCTCCTATTCAATACGAGTTCAAGCATATAAAACACTTATGATTTAATGTAGTCTGGAAGGTCTTAAATACATAAAATAGTGCAAAATATGTAGATTTTAATAAATTTAAATATTTAAATGTAGAATGCTGTGATTTTGACATTGTTTACCATTTACAATATTAACTAAAACTGACAATAGTTGTGTTTCTAAAAGTTTTGCAAGATAAATTGCTTCTCTAAAATGGCTCCCAACGAAAAAAACGAATTACTATTCTAATTATGAGAGGGTACGGTGACAGAAAAAGATCTTATTGTGAAGTAGCAGTTTTTCCCAAACCGTTCTCCTGTTCATAAGGCGACGGTACAAAAAACTGTAAAGCGATTTGAGGAATCTGGAGAAGTAAAAGATATACCGATCAGGTAGACCGAAAAGAGCCATGAATGACAACAAAACTTTGGATATAATGCAAAGTTTTGTTGAAGATCTACATACATCCTCACGCAGAGTTGCACAAGTACATAATGTAGGTCGTTCTTCAGTCTTACGTGTATTACGTAAGAATAAATTTAAACCACACAAAATTAACTTTTTGCAAGAATTAAGTGAAGATGATTTCGATCGTAGATTAGAGTTTACTGAGGTAATGATGGATAAAATTGAAAATGACGAAAATTTCGTTAACAAAATATGTTTTTCCGATGAAGCGACCTTTACACTGTGTGGAAGTGTAAATCAACACAATTAAGGCTTATCCTCGAAAATCCTAACGGTAAAATTCAGTGAGATATCTATTTCAAAAATATCTTTCTTTACATAAACCAAATCCATTCACGAAGAATAATCTAAACGTCATCCCTTGTACTAGATTTTATATTTATACCTACTTAAAACCCCCTGTGGTGAAAAGTCTTGGGCCTATACAATAAAGCGATCGGGCGGTCTTCTATTCAATGCGGTTATGGTGTAATTAGAATAATACGAGTATACCAAAGTAATATTATTTATTAAATAGTTAATTCACAACTTAGCAAGGGTACATACAGGTAACAAATAATCGTCCTGTAAATGATTCATAACAATCAAATCGAAGACAAACTTTTATAAAATTTTATTACAAAATAATGTATAACAAGATATTTTTTTATGTCTTATATTTTCTTTTGTTTATTTTTGTTACTTTTTTTTACTGACAAATTGGTTTTTAACGTAGATTACAGTTTGATGATAAATATTCTGAAATGGAAAATGTTGAGATGTGACGAATAAAAACATTCATGAAATTAAAATTAAAGGATTTACGTCTATTAGTGGTGCTCAAATGGTACGGACATGTCCAATGAATGAAAGACAGTAGACTCCCGAAACAAGTACCTGTATGAACAACTACAGGAATCCAGAAGAAAGGACTACCGTAGAAAACACGGATGGAAGGAATAAAAAACTCAATGAGCTCGAAAGAACTTAAAGAAGAATGGAACAAACGAATTGAATGAAAAATTGACGTCGCAACACGTTTTATACGGATTATATCATATTATAGGTACATTATTATTATATCATATTTTATATATTTATATAATATATTATATACACGATATTGAAGGAGGCTACAACATAGAAAATCAACAAAATTTACATTGTCAACTACACAGTGAAGGCCCAACAATAATAGAAGTGTCAAATGCCGTCCTAAAACTCAAAGACAATAAAGCCACAGGAATCGATTAAATCTGTTGGGAAATGTATGAAAAGGTGGTGATCAACTTTTTGCAGTAATCCATAAACTAATACCTAGTACTTATATGGCAGGATGGATTGGTACCAGAAAAGTGGCTAAATGAAATAATATGCGTTGCATAAAAATGGCGATCAACTGGATTGTAAGAACTGTAGAGGTATTACTCTGCGTATAAAATCTTCGGCAATGTATTGTTTGAAAGACTTAAACATTTTATAAAGGATATTGTTGGTCAATATCAATGAGGATTTACTGCTGGAAAGTCAACTATACATCAAATTCAAGCACATGGGCAGATTCTAGTAAAGTCACTAGAATATAACATAGATACACACTATCTCTTCGTCGACTTCAAAGGAGCCTATGACAGTGTTAAAAGAACTGCATTATATAATGCAATGATAGACTTTGTTTGGGATCACATCGAAGTTGGTTAAGTTGACCCACCTATCAATGCAAAACGTAAGCTCGTGCGTTAGAATTGAAGGAGAAAACTCTACATGCTTTGACGTTAATGATGGTCAAATACAGAGGAGGCTCTGGCGTGTCTCCTCTTTAATGTTGCCTTGGAAAAGGCAACCAGAAAATTAAATATTAGAATGAATGTTACTATTTTTAATAGAACCATGAGAAACATGGTGTAGTGTTTTACAAGGCTTGCGGAGCAATGTCTTATGAGTCTACACCATGTCTTATGAGATTTATGAGGAGCATTTATGAAACTTGGATGTATACTGAGTAATTATTTCAAAAATTTACAACTAAGGATTTAATTTGTTACATGTAAATATACTGTATTACTATATGGATGTGAAACATGGATCATGAAGGATAATATGATGGACAATTTAGGGTGTGACTCAGGTATATGAAAAAGTATGGCAAAGACGCCATAACTATAAACTAAGACTATAATTACCAAAGATATTTCAGAATTAAACAGAAAGATACATACACGGAATTGAAAGAAATTACAGCAGGGCTGCCACAAAGAAGTGTCTTTACCTTTTGTATACGTGTTATATTATTGTTCTAGAAAATTGCAACATTTACCGATGATACTGCTATCATAGCAATATGCAAAACCAGCGAGGAAGCTACAGAAAAATTACACAGATGTTAATCAAATATATACTCCAGGGAAATAAGCAAAAAATAGACCATGTTCGTGACACTCAATAATCCAGGTCGTTGACAACTTTTTTAGTTATTGTAGACCTTATAGGAAGAAAACGTACTTGTTTCCTGCCTTGAATTTGGAGCCTTTTTTTAATTATTAACAATTTAATGCAAAAAAACGCGATTTTTTCTATGATTATTAATGATACTAGGTATTAAAAAAATAGATTTTTGGAAGAAAATTATTTTTTCACGAATTGTTTAAACAAACTAGACCATTTATTAATTAATTAATATATAAACAAATTACATATTTGTAATGTACGTAGAAATTACATACAAATTAAAAAAAGAGTAATCAAAATCCATTGAGTAGATCCGGAGATATAGAAAATTTTATTAGTTTAAAATTGTTTGTTCGGTATTTAAACGCCATGGATTTGTGGGTTCTTCCTAGTCACTATTTGAACTACATTTTTGAAAATTTGTAGAGGGTCCTGTAAAGGTACAATGTTTGTGCAAATTTTTTAACAAAAAATACAAATCCCATTCTTTAACAAAGGTTCCTTCATTATTATAATCAAATTAGCTGTGAATTAACAAAAAAACATGGCCAACTTTGGCCCAAATTAACCTAAGCCAAATTTTTTTATTTGAAAATTCGGGTGAAAATACTAGCTTTTCGAATGTAAAAGACTTTTTAAAGTTATTCTAAATGTTTATAAACTACATAATTTCAAAAATTTGACATCAGGATTTTTGACTATAATAAGTTATTCTTTTATTTTTTTTTTAATTCATATTGATAGTATAAGTCTTTTGCTTTCATTTGCCACCCACAGAATTACCATATCTTTATTATTTTTTATCTCTGTTGTTATTGTAAAAAAAAGGTCTCTGAGATAAACAAATATACAATAACTTTTAAACTAATTAATATATCGGTCCCAAATTTTGAGGGTTTGTTAAGTACCCCAATACCCAACTTTGGGTGGAACTCTAAAGTTTAAAGTTTAAGTTTACTAAAAGTTTTTAACAAATATTAATTGTCACCTATTTTGCAGTTTGCGAAGCAACAAATTGACTTTTCAACTTTCAAAAATCGGCATTTTAAAGCTTTGTCAATATTCTAAAAAATAAAATTTTGTAATTTTATGTCAATTATTTAGCTTTCTAATGGAGTGCAAAAAATAGAAAAAATCGCGTTTTTTGCATTAAATTGTTAATCATTAAAAAACGGCTCCGAACTTTAGGCAGGAAACAGATAGGTTTTCTTCTTATAGGTCTACAAAAACTAAAAAAGTTGTCAGCTACCTGCATTATTGAGTGTCACGAGAAAATCCTTAAAACCCTGGACTAATATGACTGGACAAGCAAGTGACGAAACAAACTTCATAAATTATGTAAACTTTACTAACAAAAACGTTTAAAATAAATATTCCAATAACTACAAATAATCAAAATTTCATATTCAAATACTGCAAAGTATTTGGGTATTGTCCAATAAATATAAATAATCAAATTCCATATTCAAATACTGCAAAATATTTGGGTATTACTGTTTAATAAGCCCTAATAATGTTATTCAACATTATTTATGAGAGAGTGTAAATTTCTTACCTACCTGTCGGAGAGAATCCAGAAGCTATCGACAAAGACAGCCTGTACTGACCGAGATAGAGTAACATTTAGCAGAACTTTGAGATTTTTTAAAAAGTTTATATCAAATAACTGCTTGGTGTTACACTTTATGTTAAAAATAAAAACAGATTCGGAAAGTGGGTCCAATTCTGTAGTGCCCTATTTCAAAAAAAAAATTTTTACGTTTATTTTAACCAAAAATATTTGAAAAAAAAATATTGTTTAAACAATTAATTAATTTACAACCAAATAGTGCACTAGAACTTTTTCAGACCTTTCATATAAAAAAGAATCATCTCAATATCTGCCATAGTTTTTGCGTTATTTGATATAAACTTTTACATTGGAATTTAGCTATGCCCAGAATCGCGAGGAACGGCCTTAAAGGTACTGGAGTGACGTAAATCCACACTGGATGCGTGAATACCATACTCAAAGACCACGAAAATTAAATGTATGGTCAGGTATAGTAGGTACTCAGTTAATTGGGCCATTTTTTATAGAAGGAAATTTAACGTCAGATAGTTAGGAAATGTTACTTAGAAATGAAATTGTATCTACACTGAGAAACTTGTTTGGGGCCAATTTTAATCAGATATGGTTTCAGCAAGATGGAGCCCCAGCTCATTTTGGTGTAAATGTTCGGCGTTATTTGGATGAAATAAATGGTCCGGCGATTTGGACCGGACGATGGATTGGTAGACGAGGTAAAATTGAATGGCGTTCACCTAATTTCAATTCAAAAGATTATTTTTATTTGGAATACTTGGAAAATTCGGTTTACAAAACTAAACTAGCAGGTCTGGCAGAGCTAAGGTAACGAATTATCGATGAATCTCGAATAATTTCTAGACAGTCGTGGAGAAATATGGTAGACGCATTTTACCATCGATTAGGGTAGTCAACTAACAAATGGAGCACATTTTGAACACTTAATAAAGTCACCATTATGTTAAAAAATGTTGTAATCTATTAATTGTTACGTTTTAATGTAGTTGAAAATAGTTAGTATTAAAAAATTTATTGAGACAATTAGACGTTGCCAGACTTCTGATTTATGTATTTAAGACCTTCCAGACTACATAAAATCATAAGTATTACATATGGTTGAATTCGTATTGAATAGGAGATTCCAATACCTACTGAATATACAGGGTGATGAATTTGAAAAACCAAAGTTACTAATAATATAAGAGAAACGGCAAATCTGACAACATTGCAAATATCAAATATGGAATCTCCGTATCCCAAAATAGGTGTGCCTCACATTTTGTACAATTATGAATAGTAATGGAAATAGAAAATGACGTCGATGGAACTAGTCTGATGGCGGTTGTTGAAAAAATCTTTTTTTTTATAAGATGACTCGAGAGGTGGGTATATAATTTCCCAAGCGATCTGCAATTTGAACGAAAGACACTCAGTTTTCTATGGTTCATTGTTCACAACAATGTATTACTTAACAGTCAAAAATGTATTATTTTGCAACATTGTATCAACAACCATTTACTGTTCAATAGTGTCTAGGTTTTTATAGGCGAAATCTTGGCTAACGATACTATAAAAAAAGTAAACTATAGTAAACTATTGTAGTATAGTGAACTAGTCATTATAAACTTATAGGGAAACAAAGAATATTTATATAAATTGCGAAACTGCAACAATGTTTATAAACAACGAAAGATAATATCGACAATGATATTTAAATATTTTTTCCTTCCTTTGTGATAACTACGGGAACAGTACCCATTTGCCAAACAACTAATTGTCGATTTTATTATGTGGCGATAATGTGGCATCATATTACATTGTCATTTTAATGCTAAATATGTCCGCAACTTAGTCTAATTATGATTTTTCTCGATGCTTTATAATGTACATTATATCTCTCCAAAAGCTTATCACTAAAGAAATAAAAGAAATAATCTACTAAAAGTTTTAAAATATCAATTTTCGATTCAAGATTTCAGTCAGCTAATAAAATATTTTATGAGTGCCGAAAGGGCAAAGAAAGAACTAAGAAAATAATCCGTCATGCGACAAGAATGAAAGTAACTGACTTAATGTAAAAAACGTTTCAATTTTAACGTGATGTCAATGATGAGAAGTAGACATTTTCAAATATACCAAAATAGTCGAGTTTTTCAACAAATTTGCACCGATTATTTTTTGTCCTAAAGTTTTTTCTCGATCGCATAATAAATAAGGACGGATTCTTTCCTTATTGTCTAGAGAATAGAATTTTCTTTATCAACATGATTCTCTTTCGGTATCTCCGAACAATCGCAGAATAAGTAACAAAAACAGTCGATTCCAAAATACCCTTTTGTACCCTCCATAAAAATATTCTTTTATATATTTTATATATTATATAAAGAGTTGACGCTTAACATTTTTTTCAAATGTACATTGTAGTGAATGATGGTGTAGCATTTGAAATTTATTGGAATCCCCTCGTATATGTGTTAATTGAAATCCCCTTATATATGCATTATAATAACGAAGAATTTTTTCAATGTTTCTTAGTTCGTATCATGGACGAACATAGAATATATAAACATAGATGGACCCAGCAATAAGATACCTTAAACACACACTGTTTTGAAGCTTCGATATTCCTGGACAAGAGGGTAAAGGGGAGTAAAACGGGTATCGATAGGCTGTGATACTTCCTCAATGAGCATAAGCGTGCTTGAATTTTTACTCGCGGGAATAATTATTCAGAAGTTAATAATTGGAAGTAGTAATAATGTATAAAAACACGTTTTTATAGAAAAAATAAAATACAATTTTATTTGCTTTAAAATTAATACAATAAAATATAGTTGAGCTCAAGTTAATTTTTTAATAGGTATCAAATAATCCTACGATAAAAAAAACAATTAAAAAATATACATTTGTCAAATTTAAGTACATACCTATATTTATTGATAATGTATTAAAACATATTTTTTCAAATTGTGACACATTTGTTTTAATACAATATCAATAGATTCCACGTAGTAAGGGTTTCTGCTACAAAATTATTTATTGATCATTCCAAAGTTCTTGCTAGCATTTGACATAAAATTATTTGCAAATATACCTACGTATTAAAAAGTAGGCGTGAAAATGTATAAATTATTGGAAAGCTATTTACCGAACAGAAATATTAAAGTAAAAATGGTAAATAGACATAATAAGACGTTGGTATAAAAATAAATTTTTATTGATTGCGAAATAAAACAGTCTTAGTAAGAACGCTTCTTATGCGCACGGTGTTAGCATCTAAAGTAGTCCTCGTTTCATGATGAATTCCAATTTTAAAATATTTCTCAAGAACCAATTTTAAAAGTTGCATAGAGTGACCATCGATTGCATTTTCATCATACATATGGTCACCAAAATGCTCATAGATTGATTTTGGGACATTTTGTATGGTTTTATTAATCAAAATATTCATAAGGTTTTTAACTAGTCTGTTGTAGATATTTATAGTTTTATTAAAAAATCTGAAATATTTTTCAGCTTCCTTACAAGTTTAAATAACCAAAAAGGATGCTTGTGAAAGGTTTTTTTATACTGTTTTCTCTGTTGAAGTTTAGAGTAAGTTTCATCATTAATCAATATTATTTGGAAACCTACATAGAAAAATAAATGAGTTTTATTCATTTTACTAATTTATTGTTAATTCATGAGTAATATTAAATTAAAAAGCTACTAAACAGATCTTTTTAATCAGATGATGTCTACTTACAATTTAAAAATATCTATCCTAATTTCATGAACTAATATCTTGTTCAATACATTAATTAATAAACCCAATGGTACGCCTATGAAAGACATATTTTAAAAATAAAACTCACAGGCTTCCTCAGTTCCTCATCTTAAATAATGTAAACAAACAGTACTTACAAATTAAATGAGACATTGGGATGTAAATATTTCGTTTTTTTTGCAAATGTAAAACTGTAGCACCATTATTATAATTTGTTTATTTCACTATTTACAAATATCACTTAAAATACAGCCAAAATATCGAAAAATAACTTTTCCTCATCTTGGGTAAAAAGTAAACAAAACATGGACATGACATGGAACAGCATTTGAAGTTTGACGTAGAGCCATAAGACAGAGAAATGTAAACACCGTTGCCATTAATAAATAGGTTTCAGTACTTCTACATATAAAATAATTGGTTGATATCTGTTATATGCTATTATTAAATGATATGCACACTATGTGCACATTTGATGTTTTTTTATGTCACAGGCGCAAATTCTTCGATATTTCTTTGTTCAAACCGCCCGATATTGCATTTTCAAATTAATTTACGTCTTAATTTCCGTTGTGTTTAGTTTATACCCTAAGTGCTTTGTTTGTTCTAACTTATGCCAGCAATTTTTAAAGATAATTTCGTCACTTTCGTTGGAGCCGCGGTGAAAAGCGGTGATCTCCAGTGGTCCAGCGTCATGTCCAAATTCACGTTGAATTTGTAGTTTTCTGTTTTTGTCCCTGTTCAGGAAAATCTTCGTCTTACGTTATGGAAATCAATTTTAGTAGCAGTTAATCGTCTAATTCTACCTGTTCCGGTTGTTTAAGAGGCAGAGTCATAAGTTTTGTGCTCAGTGCCGGCTTCGGCCTCAAATGGTCGATCCAATTTGCAGTGTGAGATCCAGTCCCTTTTGTTCGTGTGTTCGTGTCCAGGATTCAACTCCAGTTTCCAACCTCAGGAACTTGTTTTTGTATTATTGTGAAATCCAGGTAACATTTTTTTGTGTTTAATTTCTATAGCAAAATAGACATTTTTTAAATAAACGTAATAATTGCTTTCATATAAAAAAAATTGTAATCTTTAAAGTAGTAAATTTTATGGTTTGACTTTAGCTGTCATTTTATTTGATTAGTTTTGTTTTAAATTTAATGTTAACATATGACAGCTTACTTTATTTTTTTCGATATTTATTTGTTTTGTTTGTTTTAAAGAAAGGTTAATCTCTGTGCGATAACACTTGTAAGTTTATGTAGTATCTCCAACTCCTGGAGTTTGTAAAAAGATGACACATGTAAGTTTTTTTTGTATTTTTGTATTTTGCAGCTATTATTATATTTTTGTATTGTCTTTTTTGAGCATTTTTGTATTCTCGATGTTTTGTAACTGTTTGTGGTGATACAAAAATAAATGTTAAATTTTGTTTCTTAACATTTGTTTATTTTTTTTAACTAACCCTTTTTTTTGAGTTTTATTTGAAAAAGATATGTTTTTTATGTTTAATAGTTATATCTCCAGTTACAACTAGCTGGTTGTAATAGGTATAATTAGGCACCCCAAGTGCGCCCTATATTAAATTTCTTGAGGTGTTTCCGGTTTATTTTCATTCTGTTTGTCCCAAGAGATTTATGACCTTTTATTTCATTTTTCTGCAGTTTCACCAATCCGACACCCTATTTTTTACTTATCCACGACCCCAGCTCTCCAACTAACCCCTGAGTGCCCGTTCGCATATGTTTCGATTATTTTGCTTGCCCTTCTCCACCCCCAGTAGTTTCTTCCCCCAATTTTCTACCCCTTGTATTAATGCCCCGTGTGGAAGGCAAAATATTTCGTTACAATGGTAGTATATAATGTACCGATTGATTATAAATTAAATGACAATTTTTAGACATAAAAACACTGCAGAACCACAAAGTCAGACTACTTTTCTGATAATTCTCTTTACTGTCATTGTTGTAGAAAGTATTGTTGGACATAGGGTGCACACCCATATGGTCGAAAGTAATTTTTTTAAAATCATTAAGTACAGCCTAATTCTGCAAAAAGGTATTTTACTACAATTTTATTCGCATAAATATACACTGGAGAAGTACTTTAGACCAGATAAACTAGAGGCCGATCCAAACTCTCAAACTATAGCCAAATAATTCAAACATTGGTATGAAACATTCAAGAATTTTTGGAAGAGTAATAAATCTAAAGATAAAATTAAGTTACATGCTTTTAATAAATCTCGCATACAGTGTATGATTACATAACAGAAGCAAAAACATACATTTCTGCTATAAAAGTTTTGAAAGAATTTTATGTTAATCCTACAAATGAGATTTACCCGAGACATATTTTAGCTACAAGAAAACAACAAATAAACGAATCTATAGATCAGTATGCACCACAGTTAAAACTGTTGGCTACAAATTGTAATTTTAAAGGAGTTTCTATGGAAGAAAATAAAAATGACTATATTCGTGATGTTTTTATTAATGGTCTCTTAACAAACAACTTTAGCTTGTGTTCCACAAAACCTGGTTAGACTTATTATTTTTGAGGACATACAAGACATTCTCGATCTCTATGTCCAGCAAGGACTGCTACTTGTCAAAACTGTCATAAAATTGGACATTGAGCTAAAATGTGCATGCAATCAAAGAAAATTCAAACGAAATCAATTTCTGCTTTTACAACTGCAATGGCTTCTTCTATGAAACCACCTTAATCGCTTTCAAAATGTAGCCAAAGTAACAGTTAACCAAAGCCTAAAGCCAAAACCTTAATTGACACTAAAAGCTTAGATACTATTTAAGATCTTAAAAATGACTTTAAAACAATGTTTCTTATTACTCGTCACCCTATGGAATCTGCATCATTACACAGCTACACAATAACAAAAGCAACGGCTTACAGAAAAATTAAATATTTAAATTGAAATAACGTTCCAAATAAAACTCTTTCTAAACTGATTTTCATGACAACTATTTTAATTTGTACTATTATTTACTTGACAAGTCAAAGACTTGGATTACTGAACCACATATTTGATGTTTCTACTACCGGAAATTGTTCTATAAACTTCTTATCACAATTAAAATTTATTTGTCAGGCTGTTAAAATTATATTTTTTGGTCTTGGTTTTTGCACTTTCGCTTTGAAAGGCGTTGGGATAGAAAATTGAAATAAAGACGCTTGGAAATAGGAAAAAAGGAGCCTATAGACACCTAACAAGGCAGAGTTTTATCCTCTCTAAGAATTTTTTAATATTTTATGTTTTTGACCATTTATCAAATTTTGTGTAAACTTGAGACAGTGCTCGCTTGGAACCCGAATAGATACAAAGTTTTAATAAAGACAGTTGGAAAGTGAAAAATAAAACAAAAAAATCGATACCCAACACGGTACAGTTTTATTCACTCTGAATATTTTTTTAAATTGTATGCTTTTTACCATTTATCAAAATTAAGAAATCGATCGCTTGGAAATGCAAATAAGTAGAAAGTTGCAATAAGGACGGTTGACGGTTGAAAAATGAAACTAAGAGGAACCTGTAGACACCCAACAAGGCATAGTTTTATCCACTCTAAGTATTTTTTTCTTACCAAGACAACTTCCCAATTAAAATTGCGACATTTAGTTAAAATAAATTGTTTCCAACGGTTGTGGAAATAAGCTTATAAAAATAGATTTACCTGTTTTTATTTTCAAATATCATCAAGGTCGCTATTTTTGCTGTCGGAATTTAATTGTAAATCGTCGCTATCTAAATCTTCCTCTGGATTAATAACAATACTATCTACGACTACATCAATTAGTGGCTCCTTTGATATCAATTCACGTTCAGTTGCGATGACTTTGTCTGTTATTTTTTCGACTCCTCTACAAGAAAGGTTTGAAAAAATTCGTCCGACAGCTGCCGGATTGACGTAAATGTAAAGTTTACATTTCTGGCTCCCACATGATTTCAAACCATTTCAATAGAATTTAAATCTAGATAGTATGGTGGGAGTCTAAATACATCATGTCCTTGTGCTCGTATAATTCTATCGATTGAATTCTAACGAGGTTTATGCAATTTTATTATGTTATAGAGATCAGGCTTTAAAATAGAGGCAGTACATGCAATATTTCTTTCCCGAAGTCATTCTTGCATAACACACGTATCGTTGATAAGTGTGCGATGCAGATGTGGGACATTTATCTCCCTGTGTATTGTTACGACAATAAATATCATGGCCTATAAAACTGTAAATATATTATGACTAATATCTTTCTGTTCTGGTCATTTCGGTGAGACTTGTTTACCGGCCGATAGAAACCTCTAGTCCCTTCTCCGAAAAACCAGCCTGAGTTCCCGTTATTCGAGTCAATTCATGTCTGCTCTAGGGGATTCCGAAACTAACGGAGTTTTATATTTAAAGAGGAATTTTGTTGGGAAGGGAACAGTTAATTCTGAAGATTCGCGCCGTGTTTTAGATTGTAACGCACGAATTATAATAAATTATGTAATTAATATGAATTAGTAATAAAGATTTTAATGAATTTATGAGTGTTATAAATAGAACCTTTAACAAATAAATAAATTAGAATTAATAAAAATATAACAGTATTATAGTATGGCGCATTATCTAATACTATTACACTATTCGGAGGGAAGTTACACAAACGATGTTCTTCCAACCATTTTTTAACAATTACATAGTTCATGGCATTATAATAGTCTTCAGATTTTGACTTCGACTTCTACCTTAAATAAGAACCAGGAACAAAACTTTGTTCATTTCCTGCCCCAACAATAATTAAACGTTGCCCTTTTGACACTTTTTTTAAGTCCATTATTACCGATATCAAACAAATTGTTTTTTGCAATATGGCTCGTTGGTAAATAGGTTTCGTCAGTATACACTATAAATGTATTTGTATCTCTTGCTTTCCTGATTTTTCTCAGATATTGCAGCCTTGAATATCTAGTTTCGTGTTTCTCTATCAACATGT
The DNA here is from genome assembly GCF_040954645.1 of Diabrotica undecimpunctata. Lineage (NCBI taxonomy): Eukaryota > Metazoa > Arthropoda > Insecta > Coleoptera > Chrysomelidae > Diabrotica > Diabrotica undecimpunctata. The sequence continues at coordinate 44,929 of NW_027311927.1, read as the reverse complement.
TTCTGTTTTTTCCAGCGAAACCTAAATTTGTGGAATTTCATCCTCATACTTTCTCTACTTCCTGCATAATTCAATTCATTTACAAATTTTTGGTGAATTGTTTTAATTGTTGAAACTTGTTTATCGCAAAGATGAAAATCATATATTTGTCTCCGTAATATACTTTGATCACATGGATTTAGCTGTATTTTTGAGGACTTTTTTGTCGTTTATTAGTGCAGTGCACTAAATAAATAAATAAATAATATATTTTCAGTACAAAAACTCCTAAACTCATACAAGAATTACGTTAAATAGGATTTGACATTAATCAAAGTTGAACTATCTTCGTTTCATTTCCAGAAAATCGAATTCTGCAGAGGGACGAAAACACTTATCGACAGTCTCTGTTAAACTCACTCGAGTCCATTATTTGGAGAACATAACATCCATACTTTTTTGTTCATGGTGCCGTAGTTTTACCTGACAGCATACGTCGAAAATTAAGCGAAAAATATTTATCATCTTATGGACCTACTACAGGCACTTTATTAGACACAGCTCATCGAAGATAAGACAACGCTTGGAATTATGTCGTGCTCATGTAGATTGAAAATGGAAAATTGGAGAGAGGTTATGTTTACAGTATTAGTGACAGAATTCATTCATGCTACTATCAGATATCAAAAATTAAATTTTTCATTGGGCATTTAATCAAAATTGGTGTAAAAATCATACTAGCTGTGCAATTTTTAGGAAATAATATTTAGTTTACCTTGACGCCTACATTGGGCTATAAATCTAAGCAACATCAAAAGAAAGTTTAAATTTGCTTGCCTCCCCGGGGAAATTGTATATGCTTCAGAATTTTAACAAATTTACTCCATTAGTTTGCGGACAAACACAGGCTGGAGTTCCAGAAACTTATACAAGTGCAATATTTATTCACTGTAATATACAAAGTTCATTTATATTTATCTTAATCTGTCAGTTTCATTAATCAAGTTATTGTTATCTTGCATAATCTCTCTTAAAAAGTTTTTGTTTTTTTAATTAAAAAAAGTTTTTTTTTCTTTTTTTGTCATGTATATATTATATAGTATTTCATTAATAAATAATTTTAATATAGATCCCTGGGCTCAAAATATTAGGGTTTAACCCAAACCACTTATTTAAAATGTATCTCCTTACTGAGTTACAGGGTGCTTTATTTAAAAATTTAAAAACTATTTATACTCAGTACTTTAAAACTGTTTGACATATCCTTGTCAAACTTGGCAGGTAGTGTAAGTACTTTATCTTCTAATAGCTTATGTTAAATATACGTTCACTACCATGGGCGTACGACAGGGTTGGTTCTTTGTTGATTACTATTGTTTTAGTTTTCTGAAATGAGATTGTCGTATTAAATTCTTTTGCTCTATGTTAAATCTGTGGACCAGTCTTTGCAGACGGTCTTTATCCTGGGCTATCAATATTGCGTAGTCCGAGTAACAAAGTATTTTTACTTCTTTGTTTCCCATTCAATATCCTCTTCCTTTTTTAACGGTTTTGATGATTTCATCCATAATTAAATTGAAGAGCCGCCTATTTCTATAGGTTTTTTAAGTTGTCCATCAATTCTGACTTCCACTTTGTTGTTTTGGTAGATGTTTTCAATAGTTTTTACAATATTTAGGGGAACTTCTCTATTGTACAGAAGATGGATTACATCTTTGAGTCTTACTCTGTCAAATGTAGGGTACAGGGGAAAAAGGAGATATGTCAGAAATACGACATTTTGAAATAAGGTGATTTTAATACTTCAAAACGGCACAAAGATTATAGTCTTGTCATTTACATAGATCAAGGTATTACCAGAGGTTAAATATAAGGTTTCAGTTAAATTGCAAAAACATAAATTATTCTATTTTCCTTATTTTGCCAAACATTTAGAAATTTTACACATTAATGCAAAATATTAAAGTAAAAAAGGAGGTGTGTCAAGAAAAGTAGTAACAACGTTGATACAAAAATGCATTTTATTTCAGAAAACAAACAACGGTTATTATAAAAATAATGTTTATGTAAAAGAACTTAAAAATAGTTTTTTTTTTCAATAATTTTATAGCGTCTACACGAGATTTGGGTATAATGGGTCTCTAAATTATTGATGCGGAAGTTCGTCAAAATAACGTTAGGCATCTGAACCATAAATTTTTTTAGATGCTGCAGGTCTGTATATTTTGCTTGACAGATCTGCTGAAGTGCTAAAAAAATAACAAAAGCAAGCTTTATAAAACTATTTAATTGGGGGGATTTATCTGTATAACCATATGGAGGTAGCTCAAATTCTATATAATAATTCATAACTATGTCATAAATAAACCGAAGAATAGTGTAGTTTTTTTTTCCGTCTTCCAAACGAGTCGCAGAAAATATTCAAGTTTCGTACTTTTCGACCAAGATAATAGTAGATATAGTGATGACGCAGTGAACAAACACCAACGCTACCTTTTTGGCAACAGTCTTGGGGTATGGACTAAGCTGTAGACAAAACGTGTATAATGAACGAGTATAAACTCAATTGTCTCTTATAGTAAACATCATTTGTACTAATATTGGGTATTTGCAGATCTTTTGCAAAATCCATGCATATAGCCTCTGTATGTACATTTTTTCTACTAGCTATTCTCGCAGCTTGTTTTTTTATATAAAATGGGCTTTAAGTTTATGTAGCTTATTTTCTGTATCTAGTTGCTTAATATTAACATCTAATTTATTTGTTTCCTCCTAAGATTTCACTCGTAGACACTAGTTCTTAAGATCTTTACTTTATGCTAAATATTCATCACAAGAACTACACGTATCGGACCTTGGAAAACCAAAGAAAATATTAAATTTAGTTCAAAAAGTATTTCTATATATTTCTGGAAATGTTTCTACTTACATTGTGTACATTTTGTTAATAGTTAAATCCTCAGATAAGTATAAATTCGACGAGTATTTCAAACTATAATGACTTTTTCTGTCCCTGAAAGACCCTATATTTTTTGTTTCCATAAAAACTTGATGACGATGGTTTTCATGTCTTCCTCTAGTATCTTTTTGAGCGTGACCTGTCAATTTTAGTGATTTTTGTAGAACTTCTAACTTTTTTTCGCAATTCTATGGAATGCCAAAAAGGAATTCTGGTATACTGGAACTTCTTGTTTTCGTCATTTACATTCTAATGGATTCTATAACTAAAGGCGGCATCATGAAGACGTGCCGAGTCCTTTGATACTCGTGGTATTCCTTGCTGTACAGTTTGTACAGTAATTAATCCGCATAAGTATATATTTTGGGCATCTGTCGACTTCATGAGGTTGAACTTTCTAATAATTTGAATTCTTGCTTGTTCCGGTATTTGTAGAAAACACTTAAACCTGACGTTCTTAAAATCCGGTTCTATTACCTGGCTTTTTCTATTAAATTTCTTATTTACTTCATGAATCCATCCTTATTTTCTACGTTTCTTTGAATTATTTTCTCTTTTGTCCATAACATCACATTTCATAAAATCGTCACCCTCACTAGACATATTTACAACTTGATAACTCTCCTTTCAGGTTCAGTAAATAAACATACATAGCCTCTAAACACCTCTGAACCACGTACAAACTAAATAAATTATTAACCGCTTCGTCGGCGTCGATCACATTGACATTGACATATGTACCTTTTTTCCCTGTAGCGCTCGGACATGCCTCCTTTTTTACTTTGTATAACAAATATAAAAATATGTGTTACATCCTGACTCACCTCTTTCATCAATGTGAATTTTTTAAATGAAATAGTATCCAGGTTGTGCCACTATATGGTCTAATTATCTCATTTTCGCCCGTCATTTGACAGACCTCCTTTTTTCCCAGTATGCTTCAAATGCTTTCTTTAAGTCAATCAGACACAGATATGCTGGTCTGTTATACTAGTGATTTCTCAGTAATATACTTCAACAAAAGTTGTTTTGTTGTTTTTTTTTATCAGGTATGGTTTTCTTGTAACTATCAAAAAACAAATAACAGACTTTTTACCTATTTACATCTATACGGATATGGTTTACTACATTAAAAGGTGGCTGTGACAAATGTTGTCGATTATTTTGCTTCTGTAACATCTGCTTTAATTGTTCCGCCACCATTCTCGAACTTCATTTTCATTGATATCGTTTTCCATAGTTAAAGTATCTTGATGGAAACGCTTTCCATGTTCATCACTAAAGTCTCTTAGATTTTGTAGGAAAAGACTCTTTACGAACCAAGAAAAAGGATTTTAAGAGATATGTTACAACCCAAATTACTTTAGGCTTTCAGTAGGTTAAAAATAAAAAGACTTTTGTACACGCTTATCACAAATGAAAGAATAGAAAAGAAAAAATGATATTTAAGTGGATTAAAATTGTATATCTGACAGTAGGGATAAAATGCACACCCATGAACATAGCGTAAACAAGTACATACATGTATAAAGTCGCTGCCCAGGATTCTCCTGGTCACGTCTGGAACCGGCGCTGGACGTGACAACACGTGGTATCTCTGTGATAAGGTGTTGAAGAAGTGATAAAACTAACAATTATGTTATTACTATTATTACTTGTGACCTGTTAACTTAAAAAAATATATTTAGGACCACAGATAGGACCAAATCTGCCAGTTATTATTTGTTCAAATTATTAAATTAGCTAATTGTAACCTCATTTCCTGATACATGGAAACATAAGGATGAAATATTAAAATTAATTGAATCCCTAAGTCGCCTTAATATTTAAATTTTATATTTACCCTCATCATAATTGATTAACGGTGCATTAACAGATTTGAAAGGTCTGATTCGCAAAAGATATTTTCATTGTGCTGATGCGAAAATATAATTCGAATTCATTTCAGGCTTTTTATTTGAAATGTGCATTTTAATGAATTTTATTTTCGAGATCGATATTGACATCGAAATTGTATAAAATTGAGAAAACTTTTAAGTTTTAATATATCGATAAATAACAATGTAGTATTTGTGGGGTATTAACAAACAAATGTACTATTACAAATTAATAGTACTTAATTAACAGAACTATTCCTTCGGTAACTCTGGCGAGAAAATGGACTTTTCCTCATTGGTGCAAATAATGTTTAAATTCAAATGGTTGCAATAAACAATCAAAAACAATTTATAGGTTTAGGTAAAACTAGGTAAAAACTTACCGCTGGGTCGAATTACCAGGGTTTGCACTACAAAACAACGAACGAAATCAATTTAATATGCGTGCATGGGTTCCCGTGCCGGGTTGCGTCTTTTCTTTTCAACGACTCGTGCTCTTCTCTTGCGATATGTATTTCCGAGCCCTCAGCGGTACTATTAGGATCGGATGAATACAGGGGGAGGAAAATGTAATGATTAATTTATACAACCATATTTGAATTTAAACATTCTCCCCCCTTTAAAGGCCATAAGGTCTTTAAAAAACAAAACGAATTCTAAAATTTTAAATACTATCATTACTTAAACAACTAAAACGATAATTATTACAAACAATTCCTATACAAATCTTAAACAAATATTCAAAGCTTAAACTACAATAAAAAAATTAAAATTAAAATGGTGGTTTCGTCGCGGTTATATTGACAAAAGCTGAACAAAACAAAATTAATAAAAACGTTGTAAAACGGCCGGTAGCATGCCTCGCGAAGGCGCATCAGCTGCATTATTTCGAGATTCGATATAATGCCAAGAATAATTTTGACTATGGGACTGGATATACGAAATGCGATTTGCGACGAAAGTTTTGAATCTCGAGTGGGAGCTTTTAATCCAGTGCAATACGATTTGAGAATCTAACCAAGCATACACATTTTGAAATATTATATGCTTCCACGACTCTAACACAAACGACATAAGTTTTACCAAATGAACAGCAGCTAACAATTCTAATCGAGGTATAGTAATCTGTTTTATAGGAGCTACACAGTAAATTAACTTGAACTAGGTTACGAGTATCAATACTACGAATATAAACGACACAAGCATATCCCTTTTCACTAGCATCGGCAAATCCATGAAGCTCCAAGATGGGACATGAGGAAATATTCAAAAAACGAGGAATTTTGAACTGTGAAATAAGAGATAGTTCGCTCTTATATTGTTTCCATACACGAATTATTTCCGAAGGAGGACGATCATCCCATTTAAGACCGGTTGCCCAAAGTTGTTGGATTAAATGTTTAATAAAAAAGGTAATAGGTGTTAAGTAACCACAAGGATCATAAATTCGAGCTAATTCGGACAAAAACGATCTTTTGGTACAAGGGACGTCTTGCAATTTGACTGAAAATTGAAAGACGTCGGACTGTGCAATCCACTTCAAACCAAGGATTTTTAATGAAGGACCATTTGCTTCTGGATCAAAATTAATGGAGTGAGGATTAATATGGGATTCAGGAAACTGCGACAACAATTTGGGTTCATTCGAACACCATTTCCGTAACTCAAAGCCTCCTAACTTTAACAAAGCGACTAATTCGTCAACTAAAGTTTGTGCTTCTTCGAGAGTCGAAGCACCAAAAACAAAATCATCAATATACGAAGCATGACGAATAAGCGAGACGGCTTTAGGAAAACGAGAGCCTTCGTCTAATGCTAATTGTTGGAGAGTTCTTAAAGCGAGATACGGCGAAGATACTATTCCAAAAGTAACGGTTAATAAACGATATTCCTGAATTTCCTCAGCGCTAGAAAATCTCCATAACACGCGTTGATAATCCGTGTGTTCAGGAGCGACTAAAATATTACGATACATCTGACGAATGTCCGCACACAGCGCAAAACGATTAAGTCTAAAATTCAACAACAGCGAGACTATGTTCTGTTGCAGCTTAGGACCGACCAGTAAATAGTCGTTCAAAGATTTACCACGACTGGGACTTTTCTGAGACGCATTATACACAACTCGAATTTTATTTGAAACACTATCTGGTTTCACAACGCAATGATGTGGAATATAATACTTTCCCATTTTCTTTTCGGCATTAGGGACTAACTGCATATGACCTAAATCAAGATACTCCTGCATATGAAAAGAATATTCTTTTTTCAAACTTGGTTGACGAGATAAGCGTCGTTCTAATGATAGCAATCTATTTAAAGCAATATCATAGCTATCTTGCAAACAAGGTGGCGATTCACGAAAAGGCAAAGACACAACATATTTACCCGAGACGTCTCGATTATGCGTTTCCAGATAAATGTTCTCACACAGAACGTCTTGTGGTTCTGAAACTGGCTCTTCCGGTACATTTTCCAGTTCCCAAAATTTCGTTAATGAAGAATTTAGTGGGTCTTCAATATTTGAAAGACAAACAAGCGAAGTCGACGAAAGGTTAGGTGTGCTAGTAGGTCCTAACAAAATATAACCAAAAACGGTATTTAGGGCATCTGGTTGTCCCGCTTTACCTTCAATTTTACCTTCTAACAACACCTTCGAAAATATGCTACAACCAATTAACAAATCTATAGATTGACTACAGTTAAATTCGGGATCGGCTAACTTCAAATTTTTAATATAATTCCACGTCGATATGTCAATTTTGGTGCTCGGCAAATCCGAGCAAACCCGATCTGTAATAATAGCCTCCAAGTGAAACACCGGTGACTCCTGATGACGAGGTTGGATAGAAAAACGTATTTGACCTTGATTTAGTTTCGTTTGCATCGAATTGAGTCCGTTAACTTCAAATGAACAAGGAGTTTTAGGCCAACCTAATCTACTGGCAGCTTTACGACTAATGAACGAACTCATTGAACCTGAATCTAGAAGACATCTCAAGGGCTGTTTACACCCCTTACTATCAATCGCGTGAACTAAAACGGTACCGAGCAAAATTTCCTTTTTTGTCTCGTTTTTCTTCCCTATAAAACTAGCAGCACAATGTGATATTTCAGGCGAATTTTGTTCGACTCCCGATGCCCCTGAATTATTAGTATTTTCTGTGGACGACTGACTATTAGAACGATTTCTATCAAAGTGCAACAAACTATTATGAAGGTGACTATTACATTTACTACATTTAAAGGCCTTTGGACACGACTTGACAGAATGATTAGCCTGATTAAGACACCTAAAACACGAGGAAGATTCTTTACAAAATTGGTATCTTTCTTTTGGAGATTTTTTCAAAAATAACGAGCAATGGTTAAGAAAATGACTTTGTTTACATAAAGTACAACATATTGACGACGAATTTGTAACAAAGGATGAACTACTATTATGCCTTGACTCATTGGAATGTTTATAATTACACTTTGGCTCCGTATAAGTTGGAGCCCTCGACGATTTCTTAGATTCACTTAAGCTACTATTCAAATTATCGTAAGCAATGTACTGAGTTTCAATAAACTCTACCAATTTTTGAAATGACGGGATTTTATTCGATTTATTTTCTAACTCAAATAACTTTACTGAATCCGCGTCTAGTTTCGACAAAAGTAAATTAAACATAATAAAATCCCAATGTTCTGTCGGAAGACCTAATGTTTTCAATGCGGCTAAATTTTCTAAAAACGTGTCTACTAATTTAGCCAGATTTTTCGAATTAACTACCGATATTTTCTGTACGCCCAAGATCGCATCCCAATGCGCGGTCGCACAACGACGAACATTTGTGTACCGTTTAACAATTAGATCGTAAGCAATTTGATAATTATCGCTATTTATTGACAAATTACGAATCAAACTAAGTGGAGTCCCTTCTAAACATCCTTTCAAATACTTAAACTTTTCTACGTCTGCTAGGCCTGCGTTATTATGTACAACCGAATTATATAAGTCTAAAAACGAACTAAACTCCTTAAAATCACCCTTAAATTTAGGCAACTCTATTTTAGGCAAGCGAATATTAGATTGTGGAACTACTACTGATCTAAACGGTTCTGGAGTTTCAAATTGTGGCTCAGATAATTCCGCACTAAATAGTTTTATTTTATAAAATTGTTCCAAAAATAATTCCCGAACATTTTCTTCAACCCTCGTATCCGCGTCTGGTACAGAAAGAATATTACTAATAATATTAGTGTGATGTTTTAAGAACTCTTCGCGAATCGAATCTAAATCCTCTAGTCTAATTTTAAATAAAGGGCGAATAGAAACGTCTGAAAGGGCCTTAAAACCTAAATCGAAAATTAACTGAATATCATTTAAAGCAGTTTTTCTTAAAAATTTGAGCTTCCTATTCTTTTCTTCAAGTTTTTCCATTTTAAATTTTTAACAAGTTCCAATAATATTATACAAACGAAAATGTATAAAAATGTGGTCTAAAACCCCGAAATTACCGATTTGTAATTTGATACTTTATTAAAACGACGATAATTCCCTTTTAAAAGTCCCATATGGTCGACTTTACAAAAAGGTCATAAATTATTCTCGAGCCACGACAAGAGACGCAAACTTAAGATAAGAACCCTTAAAACGATAAAAGAATACGACATTCGACGAAACCAACCATTAAAATTTAAATAAAACAAAATATTTTTTCAATAAATGAGTTCAAATCCGGCTAGATAGGCTAATGTGGGGTATTAACAAACAAATGTACTATTACAAATTAATAGTACTTAATTAACAGAACTATTCCTTCGGTAACTCTGGCGAGAAAATGGACTTTTCCTCATTGGTGCAAATAATTATTAAAATTTAAATGGTTGCAATAAACAATCAAAAACAATTTATAGGTTTAGGTAAAACTAGGTAAAAACTTACCGCTGGGTCGAATTACCAGGGTTTGCACTACAAAACAACGAACGAAATCAATTTAATATGCGTGCATGGGTTCCCGTGCCGGGTTGCGTCTTTTCTTTTCAACGACTCGTGCTCTTCTCTTGCGATATGTATTTCCGAGCCCTCAGCGGTACTATTAGGATCGGATGAATACAGGGGGAGGAAAATGTAATGATTAATTTATACAACCATATTTGAATTTAAACAGTATTCTTATAGGTCACCAAATAGACTAATTTGAAGTACTGGGCTAATCCGGCGGTTCTCACGTTTGACTTTCAGCCGTCGCGTCGCTTACAGATGCCAGCGCATGGTGTTTAATTTGTCGCCCAGCCTACTGAATTGTGATTGGTCAAATGGCAACAGTAATTGCAGCCAATCATAATTCAGAAGTCTGTTGCTCATTTTCTGAATTATCGTTGGTCGAACGGCATCTGAGCTGCAGCCAATGATAATTCTGAAAATTGGGCATTGGTCGTGGTGCAGGTCCAATCGTAAAAAAGTCCAAAACGACCGTTACGATTGACCTACTTTTTTTGGCATAAAAGAAGTGCACGACGGCCAGGAAATCAGATCTGGTCAGGTTTGGTCCGCAGATCCAGCCTTCTAGGCAAGTTAAGATCCTCTGATCGATTAAGTTCTCAGAGCTTCTTGTTTTCTTTCCACAGCTCACCTTTAAACCCGGAACCTAACGTTCCCATCTTTAACTACGGTTTGTTTGCAAACCAACGGCGGCCATTTTTGAGGGATTTATCTGTGCTTTTCGACTTAGTCGAATTTGCTAATAATTCCCTTAAAAGCGTCGCTATTTTTCATCGATTTAATCTGTGTTTTTGGACTTAGTCCAAAATCTGATTATTTCGGTAGGCTTACAGGTCGTGTAAGAAAATTCTCTTTCAGGATTCTGCTAAGTCCCTACTTCACGGGACTTAGCCGCCGGACGGTGCATATATATCCTTTTAGACAAATTGAGACTAAATAAAGACTCCCTGTGTGTTTGTTTTATTTTCTCTTACAGATATATTGCCAACATATATATTTGATACTTGCAAATAAACTTTATAAACTGTGTTTTTATTTCCTATTTCTTTTCTCTTTCAGGTACACTGTTAAAACTTATATATTTAACTTTGACTCTGATATTTTTAACATACTTATAACTTGTATCCTATTTCTTTTCTCTTTCAGGTACATTGTTAAAACTTATATAATTTAATTCCATCTTTGAATTTGATATTTATTTTATTTCAGGTACACTGTTAAAAATTGAGAATTATTTTCTGACTTTGATATTTGCTATTTTATTTACAGTGTTTAAATTGACTTATAATATTTATGCCTATTTGACACCATTTAAAATAACTTATACTATTTTTCATAGGTCTCAGCGACTTATAAAAATAATTCGAATTTTGTCTCTAATTATTTTTACTGTGTACTTTGTTCCCTTTTTATTGTTGATTATCCCGAATGGCATAACAACCAACATTCCTGTCTTTATCCCGAGTCTCCAGCTCAACTCCTTCCCACTTTAAGCATTTTTGACAAGTGACATTTCCCCTATTTATTAATTTGAATTTTGTTCATATTATGTCTATTGTTAGTAACTAACATAGTTTACCTTTCAGATTCTTAATTTAAGAATAATTAATATAATTATCTTCCAGATTTCCGGATCAGGAGATAATTATAACTTTCTTTCAGATTCTTAGTATAAGTTACAACATATCTTTTCTAACTGTTCTAATTACTTTATTTATTGCTTAATAAACATTATTTATTGTGTCTCTTCTTTCAAAAAGGCAATTTAATCCTAGCTAAGTGTCCATAGCCCGTGTCTATGGCCACTGACCGAGAGCCCTACTCACTTAGGTCACACACAGCAATGGATAGAGCGGTTAACGAGCCTTCTCTCTCTCTAGAAGGAGATGAAAGTTATCCAAGTTACCGACAAATTTGTGACTTACATATTTCTGCTGAGACTGAGAAGCACATGGGAAGCGAAGCTATTCAAAATTGTTTTTCCATACATTTTTTTTTGTATTAATTATTTATATTTATTTATTTTATATTTCTTGAATTATATTTTTCGTTTGAAAGAATTTCGTTGTTTTTGTTCCAAAAAATAAACACATCAGAAAGCTTATTTTTATATTCTTTTGATTAATTATTACTTATTGTAATGTACTATAAAATAATATATCACCTCGAAAATATGTTGGGTTTATTAAAATAATATAATGTACATATAAGTGGCTTCAGATCAAAGACGGACATGTGTCAAAAAAATAAACATTTGATTAGTAGTGGTTTCTTATAGAATTGTTCCTGTTCTTTTCAACGGTGATAATAATTTCCTTTTAACACAGACACAAATACGTTATTTTCAACTTCACAGTTAAAGGTCTGTTTCAAAAACGGACTCCTGCTATAAAGATTTATTTCAAAAACGGACATCTCCCCAACAGCCAATGAGAATGCTGTATTGTGATCACATGACTGAAACATCAACAATGCCCGCCATTGCTTTCAACTTGTCTGATGCTAATCGTTTTATTTGCGTTTATCGCTAGTTTAAACTGTTTTTTTTTTTGTTTTCGCATATTATTAGTTTACAAAGTAGAGTCATGGAGTCAAACATATATGTCAATCCAGGAACGACGCGTAAAATGAAGAGCGATCCCGAAAAATGGAAAAAAACATTCAGAAACGACACAGGTAAGTCTAATCATTGAACTCAATCATGTATGTACTTAACATTTGATTGCTGTAACAAATTGTCAATAGGTGGGTGGAACTTTGATATGGTAGAAGTTACTGTATATGTTCATCCGAGTTATGAATAGTTTTTAAGTCATTTTAAGTGATGATAATGTCTGATTTTAAAATATGTAGCTTGAAAGTTGGCTGTAAAAACATGATCACCTTAGTACCACTTGCTAAAGTTTTTCATAAAATTGAGAGATTCCTAATGAAAATTATGACTATTGACTTGAATGAATAGAGTATTCATTGAATTAACTAAAGTTTAATTAATTCCTCCTTTTGTATGTTCATGCAGGTACTCAGTAAGAGGTCTTCCTCTGTACCACACCTGTCATCACCTAGTTGGATACCAGTGCCAGCTTTTAACAATGCATGATGTCATAGAGTTCCACAAAGCCTTTTACTCCACCCCAGAAAAGCAAGCAAGATGCGTTCATTTTAAAATACTGTCGGACCGGCCCTGGCCGGATAAATAACTACAACCAACAAAATCGCGTTGTTCAAGGTTAGACTTAGATGTACTACTGGGAAATAATCCCACTAATGTCTAGAGCCTGACCCACTACTCTGAGCCGCGTAATGTAGGTTGCCTATTATGAATTTGAATCGGGGAAATTACTGACAGACTTACGCATGATGTCCGACATCGGATAATCATTTTTGACTAAAATAGATGTTAATCATTATTTTTCTTTCAAAACGAATTGTCATTACAACAAGCAATTTTAGTTCTATCATTTAATGATTTAATGACTCCCTTTTAAACATTTATGTTGTGATTTGATTTATAATTTAGATATATGTTCATATGTGTTGGTTTTTGTATACATGAGTCCCATATCCACTATTTTCCTTTGAGATTAAAACATCCAGAAAAGGCAACGATTTATTTTATTTCTTTTCCATTGTAAGTTTTATTGGCTCCTCTTTTTTATCTTTTATTTATATTAATCAGAAGTGTGTCCAACAGATCATCTACATATTTCCAACGTATTGTGGGCTTTAAATTTTGATTAGGAATATTTGTTTTGAAATCTTCCGTCAATACACACACACACACGCAGTGATCAACCCTGCCCCTAGGAACATGTGTATACCAATGTAAGAATGGGATCCACATGTCCGAAGATCAAACCGGTCACACCTCGCTAGTCGAAGTGGTACCTATCTGACCCCCAGGCTTTTCCACCACCCCTCCTCATCGTGTGACTTACGTGAGGAGGCTTATGATCTGAAATTTACTTAAGATGCCCTGGGTAATAGGACATCCTCGGTTTTTAGTGAATGTGGTTATGCCACCTAACTGTAGGGGTAGCCACATCTAGGCTTTTCTCCCTATTTACTTTACTGACTCAATTGATTTTACTCTAGCTTTACGTCGGGACTTGAGTCCCTAAAAAAAGAAAAAGGAGCGTGTGTTCCGACCATAGAGCCATCAGCCTGAGCTGATGACTCTATGTCCGGAAAAGAGTGTGTGCTCGGTCACTCAGCCGCCGATTTGGCAAAATAAATTTTGTTCTCCTCGCTGGCTGAGCACCCGAGAGGGGTCCGGCCACCAAGCCCATGCATGCCGCACATGACCTCAGTGCTCGGATTTCGCGAGTAGATCTTTCATTTCGATCTGCCTTAAGGGCCTAGTCCGCGGAGCGGTATATAGAAGGCCTGGCGGGCCCCTTCTATATTTGCTATATAAGGTAAATTTACGTTAAACGGTTTAATGAAAAGTATGAATGTATCAATATGAATTTACGTTATTTAATCATATTTATTCAGAAAACACTTTTTTTTTTTTTTTTTTTTTGTGGACTTCCTTGTGGCGTCGGGACTATAAAATGCCTGGGCAACAATTCTTTCCTTTTTTCCTTAATCCTATTTGTGTGCGTGTATTGGGGTGTGCATTCCCAAGTGTATAATGCTCTCACACACCCCGGTGTATATTGGACTTATAATTACCTAAAAACCTAAAAACCTAAAAAAGAAAAGCGTACCCTCTCGCCAGAGTTTTTTTTTTGGTGTGTTTTCTGATTGACTGCATTTCTTTGTTCGTTCTTCTTGCAACCATCTCATTCTTTATTTATTCGTTCGGGTTCTCCCTATATCGAGCTATCTGTTGTTTTGGTCTTCTGTGTACCGTCCTTGTGTTTTCATTGTAGTTAGTCAGCTCTCTTAACATTCTGCTGGGGTGGTTTCTTAGTCCGTTAAAAATTTCATATGCTCTCTCGTCTAGCGTGCGTAGGATTCTTGTTTGTCCTGAGTCTCTATATACATATCTCAAGGGTACGTACCTTGGTATCTTAAGGGCATCTCTGACTATTTGATTTTGAGTAGTCTGTATCTTTTTCCTGTTTGTTTTACAGGTGTGTCCCCACGCAGCGGATGCATATGTTAGGACTGGCAGGATAATACTATTCGCAACCCTGATTTTGGTTTTAAATCGTAGTTTACTTTTCCTTCCAATAAGTGTTGAGAGCTGACTTTTCAACGCTTTGGCTTTGCGTATTTGCTGATTGATGTGCTCAGTGAACGTTAGCTTCTTATCTAGATGTACCCCTAGGTATTTAGCCTGGTTGGTCCAGTCTACTGGGGTGTTTTCGATTGTAATTTCGCGATTTGGTACACTTCTTCTGTGACTAAACATTACAGCCTGTGTTTTATCTGGATTTAGGGCTATTTTCCATTTTATGCACCATCTTTGGAATCTGTTTAGTGCTCTTTGCAGATGATTAGCTGCATGATCCGGGTTTCTCCAGCTAACAGCTATTGCTGTGTCGTCAGCGTAAAGACTCAATAGAGAGCCTGGCTCTTTTGGCGTGTCGGCCGTATAGATGGTGTACAGGTACGGCGACAGCACCGCTCCCTGAGGCACACCCGCCTCCAGGGTCCCGACTTCGGATAGGGTTGCCCCTATTCGAACTCTGAACCTTCTGTTGGCAAGATATGACGCAAGGAGGCATGTCATCGCCTCACTGTAACCAAATTCATTCATTTTATAGATGAGTCCATGGTGCCAGACTCTGTCGAAGGCTTTGCTGACGTCCAGAAAAGCTGTAGCTGTGTACATTTTTTCATTAAATCCTTTGGTGATGAATTCTGTAAGTCGTAGTACCTGTAATTCACAGGAGTGTTCGCTTCTGAACCCGAATTGAGCCTCTGGTATGGTTCCTAGCATTTGTGATTCTTCATTGAGTCTTTTTAGTATAACTCTTTCCGCTATCTTGCTTATAGATGATAATAAGCTGATAGGTCTGTAATTTTGCGGAAATGTGCCGTTTTTACCAGGTTTTGCAATCATTATTACGTGTGCCTCTTTCCACCTATCTGGGAAATATCGTAGTTTTAGCATGTTGTTTATTATGTTAGTGATATAAACAATAGCTTTTGTTGGTAGATTTTTCAGCGCCCTATTTGTGATGTTGTCGGGTCCTGGGGCTTTTTTGGCATTTGTCATTTTTATAAGTTCCTTTATTTCTTCGGGAGATGTATGTGTAATACCTATTCTGCCCTTTTTCCTTCTAAGTCTTCTCGCTGTTCTTTCTACCTCTTCTTCAAAGTCTATGTCATCGTCGGGGTCTTCGTTGTTTCTACACGCCCTTTCTAGTTCGTCCTTCATGACTTCGGCTTTGTCGATTTCCGTATGGATAATCCCGTTTACTCCGTGTAGGGAAGGTATGGGTTTCTTGTCCTTTCGAAGGATTTTAGATAACTTCCAGAAGGCGGATTTGTTAGGATTTAGCTCATCGATATAGGAGTCCCAGCTTTCATTTCTATGATTTTGAAGTTGTTTTTTCACTTCCCTGTCTAGCTCATTTGCAATCCTTTTGTCTTCTACCATTCTTGTGCGGTAGGCTCTTCTTCTTTTCCGGTTTTTCTCTTTGATTAGGTTTTGAAGTTCTATACTTATATCCCTGAATCTTCCTTTTTGTCTTGTGATTGTTTCGGTTTTGGAGCTGGCATCGATAGCATTGTTTATTGCTTGTTCTAGTTTTATTACACTGTCTTCTAGTTCTGTAATATTATTAATTGTTGGGATGTTACCGATGTTCTCGCTCACAATT
Source organism: Diabrotica undecimpunctata (assembly GCF_040954645.1). Taxonomy (NCBI): domain Eukaryota; kingdom Metazoa; phylum Arthropoda; class Insecta; order Coleoptera; family Chrysomelidae; genus Diabrotica; species Diabrotica undecimpunctata. Next base: position 28,345 of record NW_027311927.1, on the reverse strand, counting down.
CTTCTAAAGTTTGGCCAACTTGTTTTCTTTCTGTTGTGGGGCTGCAAATAGTTCAATTCTGTTGCGCCCAGGGTCAGGACGATTAGGTTATGTGTCGAATCGCCTTCATTTAGAGAGTGTATCTCATATTGTTGACCCACGTTGTGTAGGATTGCAATGTCGAGATACGTAGGGAGTTCTCCGTGGAAACATGTCGGTTCTGTTGGTCCGATGACATATGTGTTCGGTCTGTTCTCGAGATGGTTGCAGAGATATCTTCCGTTTCGGTTGGTCGTCCTGTCAAACCAATTGGGAGATCTAGCATTTAGGTCTCCAATAATTATAGTTGGCTCTTCTGAGTTCAGTATTAGGCTCAAATCTTCGTTGAAAATCGGATCATGTGGTCTAACGTAAGCTGACACTATTTTTAGTGTTTCGTTGTTGGCCTTAAGTCGAATAATTGTGGCTTCCATTGTCACCAGTCCGTCTGGTGTTGGGATGTGCTCGTGTTCGAGTCCCCTTTTGACTAATATAGCTGTTCCTCCTGATAATGCTCTATGATCCGTTCTATAGATATCGTAGCCTGGAAATTTTGTTTTTTTCCTTTCCACTAGTTTGGTTTCTTGAAGAGCTACGATATCGAGCTCTAATCTGTTTATTATTTCATCCAGAAGGTTGATCTTTTTGAATATTCCGCCGGAATTCCATGACCCAATGCGTAGATCTTCGTTTTGGTTTGCTAACATTTTCGGACGGCTTCTCCAAATGCAGTCATCATTTTTGTTGCTTTGTCCATCATGGACATCATTTCCATCATTTTGTTATTATACTCTGTATGGAAGTTTGCGATGAGGGTAGCTGCGTCCTGTACCGACACTTCTTGTGGTTGTGCTGGAGATTCTGAGGTGGTTTCAGCGGATTTTTTCGCTGCCTGTGCGTAGCTGACTCCTTTGTTGATTGGAGCGCTGTTTATGGGTCTTCCTACCGGTCTTGTTGGGGCAGGTGTTTTCTTTTTGGGGGCCTTAGAGCATCCTCTATAATTTCGCTTCACCACAGTTTGCACATTTGGGGTCGGTTTCCCGGCTTTTCTCACAGTCGTTACTGATGTGGTTTTCTCCGCATTTTACACATCTGGATCCGCAATGGCAAGCCTTTGAGCTGTGATAGAACCCTTGACAGTTATAACACTGTAGGGTGTCTTTTGTGATTTTGAATTCATCCTCCACATAGATTCGCATGTAGCATATATCAGATATTTTTTTAATTTTTGCAACGTCTTCCTCTTTGAGGGTGACGATGAAATGTGGCAGTACTTTTTTATCAGCTTTTTTGGAGATCATATTGATCACCCTTGTTGCTTCTATTCCTTTATTGTATAGTTCGTCTTTAATTGCTACTGTGCTAGTAGTAGCAGATAGCCCTTTTATAATGACTCTTTTTAGTTTATCGCTATCTATGGGATATGCGATGAATTCTATTTTTGGACTGTGTTCTTCTAGGATGTGTACCATTCCTAGGTAATCTTTTCTGGTTTTTGTGTTAATAACAATCGATCTGCCTGATCGTGCAAACTTATTGACTGATATTATGCCTTGGTTGGCTGCTCTCTGCAGGATTTTTTGGTGTTCTCCTACAGTTTTTAGGATTATCGCCGGTGGTTTCGGCTCTTTTACTATAGGCTCCTCGCTTGTTTGCGGTGAGTCTTTTGGTACGTCGTTTTCTTTTTCAACTTGGCTATTTTTGCTCAAGTTATTTTGGGCAGTTTTCTTTTTCTGGCTTCTTTCATGAGCCTCTTTCGCAGCCTTGTTAAATTCGATTTCTTTCCGCTGATTTATTATCTGCGTCTGCTTTTCGGCGACGCTTATTTTTGTTTTCACACTACTGTCTGATTTCTCAGTAGTGGTGCCTGTCTTTTTTCCTTTTTTGTTTTGGACTTGTGTCCAACCTGCAGGTTCTTTGGTTGTTATGATTCTTTCCGGCTCTTTAGGCTTGCCTTTGCTACCGGATGGCTTTACGGGGGGAGGTGAACCGATTCCTAGTTCCACTAGCTTTACAACGTCATTATCGAGGGAGGCTTTCCACGGGTCGATTTCCATTATTGACTCTTCTTTCTCCTTGGCTGCTGTTAATGCCATTATATGTTGTACAAGTTTTTGTATCTCCTTGTCCTTTTCTTTGTTTTCGTTTCTCAGCTCAGTCATCTGAGCGAGAAGGTCTTGGATTTGTTTATTTGCCTTTTCCTCGTGGATACGGCTTTCTTCTTTAAGGGATTTGATCTGTTCCGTCAGTACATTGACCGACCTTAAAAGCTCATTGGCTTTTTCCCTTTCCGCCATTTCTCTGGCCTTTTTCTTTACTTCTTCGTCTTCCGAAGAGTCTTCTTTGGGCCTTAGCCTTTTCATTTTCTTGCCGATTTCGGGCTCGGCTTCATTTTTGGAGACGTTGTCCACGGCGGGTTGTGTCTCTACTACAGTTGGGGGTGGGGCTTCGCGCGATTCTGCAGCTGGGCTCGGCTCTTCGTCGATGGCGTCCATCGTATTGATATCGTCATCGGTGTCGATTTCGCTTTTTTCTTCCTCCGACTCGGGCAGATAGGAGTCATCGTCAGATATTACGATTTCTATGTCGTCGATCGCGGGATTAGTCGATTTAATAAATTTATTATATAGCTCGATCGAGCTGTCAACAGAGGGGTTTGATGATTCGGCTAAATCATTCTCTTCTTCTTCTTGTGTTGTCACCTGCGTGACAACACTTTCTGGGGGGGGAATATCACTCATATTGCCGTAAGGCAGTGAACAAATAGTTCATAAGATATAAGAAAATTCTACTTAGACGACTCTGTTTTTTTTCCACCGACTGACCGCTGTCAGTACGGCTTACTGGGTGCCGTCCCAGGTACCTCGCGGTAGTTCACTCCCAGTATTCACAGTGAGGGATCCTCTTCCTGTTTCTCACACCTCAGGAGCAGGGGCCGTTTCTGTCCGACCTTGTCAAATGTCAAGGCCTTACAGTGTCATCCCTGACGACACACTGAGGTGATCCCGAATTCTTCGCAAACGCGAAGCTATTATAGCCTCCGCGAGGAGCCTATAAAAACAGCTCCTCGACGGTTTAACTAGTAACAACCTCGCATCCGCTTTTCGCTAATATGTAGGACAAGTGCCTATGCCACACTCGGTGTCTTACCCACCGGGAGCTGAAAAGCTCCGTTGACAATAGGTCAGTCGCCCCCACCTAAGCACGCTTCTCTCTCACGTCCGTACTGTTCGGCTGCTCGAGTCGAACTGCCTTCCGTCAATATATTAGCTAATAATGGATTTAAAGCACAGCCTAAAAATTGTGTTTATAGAAATCATTGTTTAGATGAAAATAAGTGTTGTCAGTAAATAATGTCAACAGTTCCGTTATAGCTGACACATTTAATTTGGTTCTAGTTGTTAATCTATCATTTTGTAATTTGGTCCTAAATTGTTTTCAAAGTTTCATCTAATGGTACATTTATATATAGACTATTTATTTATATAAAAACTTACTTAGAAAATATTACATATTATACAAATCAATGTACCAAATTATATTAACATTTAAAAAATAAAAATAATTTTAATGAAATTTGTGATTTTTTTTCTATCTAATCGTTATTTTATTTAAGTTAAGCATAGCCCCAGCTATACAGATCCTTTTTTATAGTAATAACTTCAGTTTGTTTTTGAATAATACATCTACAAAAAAGGTGCTACATATTTGATTCATTCATGCCTTGTAATGTGCTTTTTTTGGCTTGCTTAAAAACGTTTTAGAGACCTTTTCTTTGTAATATCAATAAATGAATAATTTCTCCGTTTCGAAATACATTATTCAGCACAGTTATATAAAAATTATTTATTAAATGATGGTTAGTTCCTCGAAAAGCTCTTACTTTTAATATTTTTTGTTGCGTATATGAACATAGGTATATCTAAATTATAAATCAAATCCCAACATAAATGTTAAAAAGGGAGTCATTAAATCATTATATGATAGAACTAAAATTGCCTGTTCTAATGACAATCCGTTTTTAGAAGAGAAATAATTATTATAACATCTATTTGAGTAAAAAATGATTATCCGATGTCGGACATCATGCATGCGTAAGTCAGTAATTTTCCCGATTTTAATTCATAATAGGCAACCCACATTACGCGGCTCAGAGTAGTGGGTCAGGCTCTAGACATTAGTAATAATCCCTTAGTCAGAGTAGTTTTAATGTAAAATAAATTAAGTGGTACTTACGTGTACTGGTGGGACTTAAAGGTCAACAAATTATAATTTCGTCGGGGATTGAAAGAGCAATGGGGGCTTTTCAACCACTAAAATGTAATTCACACAATTTTTCACTGATGATGGTCTTAATAAAGTTTTCACTGATGATGGTCTTATAGGACCAAAAACTTTCTGAATAATTGTAATCCGTTTGGATGTTTTCATTATTTTAATGTTTTTTAATAAATATACCAATTACATTTAAATAATTGATGGATTCGACCGTTACTTGATGGAAATTCATTTTATGTAACAATAAAACACTGAAAACTTTGTTTTCAAAACTTTCACAAAATTTATTTTAAATTCTTATCACTACAGCTGTTTCGGCTGATTGCCTTTCTCAAGTGCGGCAAGTTCTCAAGTAAGGCAATCAGCCGAAACAGCTGTAGTGATAAGAATTTAAAATAAATTTTGTGGAAGTTTTAAAAACAAAGTTTTCAGTGTTTTATTGTTACAATTACATTTAAGGTTTTTTTATTTCATTGTAAAACTTTTTTAGCTATGGTATACAGCCAACTACTGGGAATTATTCCATTTTAAGTTCTATGACTAATAACTTAATAACAAGGACAAACTTTAAAAAACCAATCAAGTTTATCATCGTCAACTCTACAACCCGTAGAAAATGGGAATTCACCAAAATATATTAAACCCATTCATTAGTGGTTGTCGAATGATTAAGGGAGGTTTTAGTTAATTAGGTTATAATGTTAGGTATCTCGAGATAAATCGACGATGAAAACAGTAAGTTAGAAATGTGTTCCAGAACTAATCACATAGTAGAAGCAAGTAATTGAGAAGTTTCAGGCGCCGTCCTCTAATGACTTTATTTACATTTTGACTACTTTGCTACCGAAAAATAAAGATCGTGGGTAAATTTAAGGGCAACTGGCACATACTAAATTATTTTGAATCTTTGTATGTAACTCTAAATCCTAGACTAAATGCATAAATAAACAGGTTACGAGATGTTTATTTACAAGTTTGCTTGTAGGTGGATCGCGGGAACGACCGTGATAATTAGGATTTATAATTCAAGTTGCGGTATTTAATTATACAGTACGATCAAGAATTAAGATGGAAATTGCATATTAAAACTTTAAAGAACAACTGTACTAGTAACTAATCATGAAATATTGGCACATTATCAATAGAGGGCAAAAATTTTGCTAAGAATATATATGTATATTGCAATAATTTCCAAGAAATCTCTCTCACTTCCACCTAGCTACACACTATTTGGCAACTGCTCTCACTTTTCTTGTTAAACATATACTTAACTGCTACTTTACTGCCTTACTCTGCAACAGTCTTTTCTTAATTTTAATTTTAATTTTGTTAACGAATTCTTCTTTGTTCGAATAATGTATACTGACGATTCTAAGAACAAAGTTAATTGCGCTGTCACGTCTTCTAAAAATATCATCAAGATCTCGACACTTTCATCAATTGGTAGTATTTACACACCCCAGTTAATGGAAATAGTTTACGTCATGAACTCAATAACAACGACACGTGCTTCTCCAGATATCAGATATCTGTATTGAGTCTCTGTTGTCCCCAATTACGCAATTATCCATAACCCTACTTCGAAGGAGTTTGCTTGACTATCATCATCGGGAGACCTTCCTATATTGGAATTCAAGGCAACAAAATTGCTGATCTTACAACTTACATGGCACTATAAATATATATATATATATATATATATATATATATATAAATTATATATATATATATATATATATATATATATATATATATATATATATATATATATATATATATATATTTAGGGATTCTACAGTATTCACTGCCTTCCCTCGCTCAACCGTTTCCATCTCTCTCTGTTGTTCCATTCTCCATCGTTTAGTCCTCTCTTACTCATGGCGTCGTCTACTTCGTTCCTCCAGGATTTTCGGGGTCGTCCTCTTTTCCTCCTTCCTATGGGGCTCCATTCGGTTATTCTTTTTATCCATCTGCTGTCGCTAGCTCTTCTTACATGTCCATACCACTTTAGTCTTTTTTGTTCTATATATGTTAGTATGTCTGTTTCTATTGATGTTCTTTGCTTTATTTCGTCATTACTTCTCCTATCCATTCTTGTTACTCTGCAGCATCTTCGTAGGCATTCCATCTCTGTTGCTATTATCTTACTGCTGTTTTTCTTGTTTATGATCCAATTTTCGGCCCCATATGTCATAATACTTCGCACTAATATTTTATAAATCTGCGTTTTTGTCTTCATATTTAGGTGTCTATCCCACCATACTGAGTTAAGTTGTCGGATTGCTGTTCTTCTTTGTCCTAATCTTTGTGTAATTTCTTCCTCTGTTGTTGCCTTTTTCGTGATTATAAACCCCAGGTATTTGAATTTATCCTTTCCTTTGATTGTTACGTTGTCATCAATCTGTAGATCTTCTATGTCTTCTTCACTTGTAGATAGGTACTCTGTTTTCGCGAGGTTAATATCTAGGCCAGCCTTGGTATATTCTTCTTGTAGTTTCTTCATCATGTAGCTGAGGTCGTCTTGGTCTTGTGCAATCACTACTTGATCGTCTGCAAAACTTAACGTATATAGGTATTCGTTCCGTACCGGTACTCCCATGCCTTCGCATTTTCTTTTCCATGTAGTCAAGGCTTTCTCTAAGTATATTTTGAATAGGGTTGGAGATGTGGAACAACCCTGCAGGAGCCCTTTTGTTGTGGTGAAGTCTCCTATGATTCTTGTTCCCATTTTAATGGACACTTTATTTTCTTTATACAGAGCTTTTGTAGCTTCTATGAGTTCCGTCTGTATTTCTAATTTGTACATTGCCTCCCATAGTTCTGACCTTGGGACAGAGTCATACGCCTTTCTCAGATCCACAAATGCCAAGTGTATATCTCTATTTTTTGCTTTTTTCTTTTCCAACAGTTGTTCCAGTGTGTATATGTGGTCTATGCATGATCTTCCTGCCGTGAAGCCTGCCTGATCCTCCCCGATTTTGCCTTTTATCGCTTGCTCTATCTTTTCTCGCAGTATCTTCCCATATAATCTTCCTATTGATGATATTACGCTTATTCCTCTGTAGTTTTCGCATCGTTTTCTATCTCCTATATATATATATATATATATATATATATATATATATATATATATATATATAATCTTCTTCTTGATGTGCCTATCCGTTACGGATGTTGGCGATCATCATGTCAATCTATATCTTATCTGCAGCAGAAAAGTTGCACAGATGTTGTATTGAACCAGATCCTGAGGTTCTTTAACCAAGATGTTCTTTTTCTTCCTGGACCTCGTTTTCCAAATATTTCTTCTTGCAGGATGGCTTGAAGGAGAGTATATCTAGATTCATTTCGCATAATATGTCCGAAGAACATTTCCTTTCGAGATTTGATGGTGGTGAGTACCTCTCGGTTCTTATTCATTCTTCTGAGGTCCTCCTCATTTGTGACTCGGTCAATCAACGCAATCTTAAGTATTCTCCGATATAGCCACATCTCAAATGCTTCCAGTTTTCTGCACATATCTTCGCCCTGGACCTTGAGTCCACGATTCAACATCGTAAAAAAGGACAGAGAAGACGTAGTGTCGCAGCATTCTTACTTTTGTATCAAGAGAGGTTGTGACTCCGATTGAAGGTGGATAGTGGTAGCTTTTCCGATGCGTGCTCTAATCTCCTGGTTGTTGGTCCATTCTTCATTTATTGTGGTGGCGAGGTAGTTGTAGTGCGTCACTCTTTCTACCGGGAATTGTTTGAGGTAGAGTTCTGTTATCATTTTCTTGCTAATTATCATAAGCTTCGTCTTCTTAACGTTTATATTGAGTCTATATTGTTGACTGTAATACGAGATTTTGTTCATAAGAACTTGTAGGTCTTCTAAGTTGTCCTCAAATACTATTGTGTCATTTGCATATCTGATGTTGTTTAGCCGGTAACCATTTAGTAGAATACCTTTTTGAGTTTCGTGCAAAGCTTCGATAAATATGCTTTCAGAGTACAGATTGAAGATTGAAAAAGAAGAGGAGACAAAATACAGCCTTGCCTCACTCCACGCATGATTTTCACATAGTCAGTGTGTTCACCTTCAACTTTGAGATTTGCTGTCTGATTCCAGTAAAGATTTCTAATTATTTTCAGACCTTGGTTGTTAATTCCTGCTTCTTTTAGTATTTGCATCATCTTGTCCAGTTGACGTCTCTGCATCTCTGGAATAAGACTTGTACTGAGAACAAAGCCTCTTTAGTACCCACAACATTTGTGAAGCCAAACTGGTTCGGGGAATTTTGACTTTCACAGAGCTTGTAGATTCTCTTATGAATTATATTTAGGAATAATTTTAGGAGATGACTCATGAGGCTTATAGTACGGTAATCTTATATATATATATATATATATATATATATATATATATATATATATATATATATATATATACATATATATATATATATATTGATATGATGGGTGTTTAAAGAAAATAATTTATAAGTTATATACTAGATAATTTTAGATATAACAAGTATTTGGTTATTTTAAGAAGTTATATACTAGAGAATTTAATAAAAATATATTTATGTGAGGGCATTTTTAAGAAATTAGCACATAAAAAGTATTTTTTTAGTAATTATGATGTTGTAGATATATTTAAGTGAGCCATGTGACTAGGCAACCAGATATAAATACTCTGAAGTGACGTTTAAGAATAATTACGAATATAAAGTGGGGTTATAATGATAATATGTTGTTTAAAATGTGTAATTTATTAAATTAAAATGTTTAATTTATATAAGTTACTGATTTAAATGTATACTCTGATCTGAAAAGCCTAAATGCCAACAAAATTCTCGATAGATAAGTAAGGAATTCTCTAGATCACCGGAGATGGCTTTGTTTGCGAAATGGTTTGTTCCAGAAAATTCAGACATGTATTTAATAGAACAAATGGAACATGATTTCTTACCAGATGGTTCTGTTTGCTGGTTTGCCTGGTGGTTTATAAATGCTGGTGAAGAAAAATATATCTTAAATTGGTAGAAGCTGATAATTGGAAAAAGTAATTTCACAAAAACAAGGATAACCGAAGTACGAAGACATTCAGTGGTGATTAGAATCTATATAGTGGAAAACAGTTCATTTAGGCATTCAGTGAAAGAAAGGTACAAAATTTTGTTAATATAATTTAGTTAGTGTCATAACAATTTCAATTTTGAAGATAGTTTGTTTAAATTTTACATTGTCTATAGAATTTAATTAGTTTTATAAGAATATCAATTTAAAGATAGTTTATTTTAAATTTACATTGGCTAGGTTAGATATATATGTGTGTTTCATAATAGTTATAATAAAGATAATTTAAAAAAGTACTTACAAACTAATTCTTTGAGAACCGCGATAAAAACCCTATATTATTAAAAATACTCATTGCTAATCATTCAAACAAACAGTACATCATAACAATATATATATATATATATATATATATATATATATATATATATATATATATATATATATATATATATATATATATATATATATATATATATATATTTATATATATATATATATATATATATTATATATATATATATATATATATATATATATATATATATATATATATATATATATATATCTACGGCATAAAGTGGACTCCGCCCATGTTAAAATGCAGGTTCAAATTGAGCTCCGTGGTCAAGTGGATACCGATATACGGAGCTCACTTGACCATTCCATAATATTGGTTCTGTCGATTCATCAACATGTAGAGTTTAATAATTTATAAAAATTTTTTGGAGCCCGTAAATACCTCTGTATCATAAATGTATATCGCTTAGTTCACGTGTATATATTATAGGGGTCGTTCAGATCTTCTTCATTGTATATTTGAACCATACGTTTATCGGTTTAAGTAAGCTCTGAGAGTTTGGCAACTGTGCGATTATACCGTATATTTTCAACATATACCCTGAACGGTTTATATGGGCTCCTTATTTTTATCTACTGTTTGTAGACAGTGGAATGTCATACGCATTACACTGTGTAACAGAGGATATCATATTACCTGGTATAACTAAGTACTAAAAAGTAACTGGTTCTTTAAAAAACAGGTATGTAGATACAAAAGGATTTGGGCTTATTATTGAATTGAATGTTCGCTTGCATAGAAAATTATATTTTTTCTGCATTTTTAAAAATAATGTTTTTTTATTTAACAATATCATCAATGCTGAACTCGATGTTTTTTTTAATTACAGAAATTTCGTAATATATTTTGTTTACGTGAGTATGTCTTTGTACGTTTTATGTAAGCATCCGATTAATAAAAACTACTTTTATTTTATCCAATCTTCTGCAATATCTTTTATAAAGGTATAAAGCTTTTTTATTATTTTAGTTCTGCTCTTAGTTGTGTACTAAATATGATATCTCGATAGAAGGTTATCTCAAAATAAATATGTTATACAGTGTAGGTGCCTTTATGCTACCCCAAGCGAGACTGTCCTTCAACTGCTATTCTTACCATTATGTGATACAAAAATTTTTCTCTTGTGTAGGTATACGGAGACAATATAAGTGAGTTTGTTGTGTAAGGGGATATCATATAGTTTTTGGAGAAATATTCTGTAATTTAAGGTGTCGTAAGCGGCATTTAGAGTGAAAAATACCACCCCTGATACCCGATATTTTTGGTACTGGTCTTTGATTTAGTATTTGTGATGTACATAATCTTCCCTATCTTTAGCCACTTTTGCCTTTTAATTTAAGTTTTTCTTCTAATATCGGTGATATCATATTAACGATCTTGTGCAAAAGTATTTTGAATAGCTGACAAAATAAAGATATTGGCCGATAGTTTTTGTAGTCGTTGGAGTTTTTGCCAGGTTTAAGCAAGTTAACAACTTTGGCTTGTCTCTAGACTTTGGGTATCTCTATAATTTGAATACAGTTGTTCATCATCCGGATCAGCCATTGTAGTGTTTTTGGTCCAGATTTCGTAATAAGCTTTGTGCTCAGATCCTCAATGTCGGTAGTTGTATTATTTTTCATTAAATATGTAGATGGTGGATTCAAGCTCAACATTGTTAAAAGGTTCTCTCAGCTGACTGGTTTTGTCCTTTCTTACTCTACAATATAAGAATAACTCTCTTCTTAGAGTTATTCTTTGCTTCTTTTTCGACAGAAATAGCATGTCTATATCTATAATGTGGTTTTAACGATCAGCTGTATACCAAATACCCTAGGTTAGGCCCTATATGTGTTTCCTGCACTAGAAATAAGTCAGACTCGTGTTTAGCTCATATGTCTGATAAGTTTAAGTAAAGTAAAGTTTCTTGATCTTTAGAAATATCCTTAACAGTTATAGACATATGTTATTAGAATAGTTGGTCCTAAAAAGGACCAATTTGATTAAATCATATTAAAGAGGCGACTGAAGAATTAGCCGATTAATTAATTAATCATTACCCGGGGTATGCCCGATTGCGGTGGCCTTATTAGTACTTCAATCTTCGTAAAGGCTCGTTCTTTGAACCACAGAAGTAATGCCTAATCTTTTACTTTTTATTAAAAATTTAAATTTTACATGCCGTGTATTACTTTTTGACGATATTTCGAATCAGATTTGTATAGTAATAATTTTAGGTATTAAAGGGCCTCTTTGTGGAAAATAAATAAGTTTGTGATATCGGTCGCAACTCATCTATAGATAATAAAAAAATAAACAGTTAAAATAAGTGTAAACAATTTCAACTACATACATCGGCGCCACTGTTTAGGTCATAGGTTTATCATAGATATCAAAGGTAACATTTTAATTCAATGTTCTATTTACGTATTTTCAATATTCAAATAGTAGGAAAAGACATGTTAATGCTTTTATTTTTTATAAATCTATTCTATTTTCTTTCTAGAGTTCCGTCTTTTTTTAACGACCTGTGTTATTTTTTCAATTGGGCACTTGTCCAAAGCTATGACAAATCCTCTGTCCTCTGCTATTATATATTAATATGACTGATTCATTATTTTCTCTAAACACTCTGTCCTCTGCTATTCTACATTAATATGATTGATTTATTTTATCTTTCTTGCAGCTATTTTAATGATTATCCTGTGTATCTTCTTCTTCTTCTTTTTATATAGACATGACTCTGTCTGTTTTTCAATATGCCTCCAGTAAGTTGCCGTTCCATCGTTTTCGTGATCTTCCTACTGATCATTTTCCTATGGGTTAACCGTCTCTTGCCGTCTTTACTACTCTATTTGTTGTCATTCGGCTTATATGATTATTCCATTCTACTCTTCTATTTCTTAACCAGTTCTTGATGTTCTTTACCTTGCATCTACGTCGTATATCTGTACTTCTAGCTCTCTAGCACTCTCCCATAGTGTCTTACCATCAATTTTTCTAAGTGTTTTCATCTCTGCCGTTTATAACACCCTTTTTGTCCTCTCTGTGTCAGGTCTTGTTTCTGCCGCGTATGTCATTATTGGTCTGATGACTGTTTTGTAAATTCTGCCTATCTGACCTTTCAGCTCCAATTAACATCTTAGTAAATTTGCTGTTGTAACCATGCATTTTATCTCTTTTGGGGAAATTAACATGTTAAATTTTATATGAAATTGGTGCAGGATACGTTGTAAATCATCTTCACTTTGAAAGAGTAGTATTGCAGATTATTTTAATTTGTTTTTCTTCCATTTGGTATCCTTTTTAAGTTCTTACTTTTTTATTGTTTCATCCATAATCAGGTTGAACAATAAAGGACTCAGGGAATTTTAGAGACTCAGAGAGTTAATTTTTCCAACACTAATTAGAAGAGATAAGGGATTAGCACTGACCCCTGATGCAATACTATTCTTCAATGAAATTTATCAGTCTTACCCTCACCTGTTCTAACATTAGTTTTCCATTACTTGCCTTATGATAAAAATTGCATCCGTTGTTGATTTGCCTTGCGTGAATTTAAACTGATTTTTTAATATTTCTATTGGTTGGTAAGTTGGCTTTCTCTCTTCTAAAAGCATTTGCTAACAGTGGCCATACCTAGTGCTACTGCTAATTCCAGTATATTATCTGCTGCGTTATTTCTAGTTCCAATGCCGTATCCTCCATCTATATGTTCATTTCCTCTGTCTAATTAGCCTATATTAGCGTTGAAGTTACCTTCTATTATGAGTCATTTCTTAGTTGGAATATTTCTAAGTCTACCACCTAACTGATCATAGAAAGCTTTTCTTTTATCGTCACCTATTTACACATAGCGACATGGATTATGCCTGGAGGAACAACCGCTAACCAAATTGATCATGTCTTGATAGACAAACGGGCCGCAACAAGCATACAAGATGTGAAAAGCCGAAGAGGAGCATGCTGCGGATCTGACCATCTCCTAGTACAGATAAAATACAAATGCAGAATTCAGAGAAACAGGAAAGAAAGACAGGAACAAAGAACAGAACAGCTAGATATACAAAAATTTAAACAACAAGATGTCACACAGAACTATGAAAGAGAAATAACACAAACACTGACAGCACTAGGTACCGAAGAACATTGGGAAGAAATCAAAACAAAAGTTATTGACGCAGCAAGAAAAATCATAGGCAAGAATAAGAAAAATAAAAAAAAGGAATGGTTTAATGACTAGTGTAATAAGGCCATACAGAAAAGAAATGAAGAACACAAGACATATATGGAAAGAAGAACCAGAGAAAGAAGGGCAAGCTACCAAGATTCAAGACGGAGGGCAGATAAAATATGCCGAACAAAGAAAAGAAAATACGAAAACGGAATATACAAAAAATGGAAGAAAATGTTCAGAGGAACAATATAAGACAGGCGTACAGATATCTACGCAATTTAAGAGAAGGATATAAACCCCGAATAAATCTATGCAGAAATCAAGAAGGGCAAATAACCAGTGGTCCAAAAGAAATAAAATCAGTCTGGAAAACCTATTTCCAAACTCTTTTAGGGACACAAGAAAATGAAGATCATATTGACATGCATCACAATGAGGGAGACACCGAAAATATAGAACCCCCAACGATGGAAGAGGTAAAGCAGGCAATACGAGCACGAAAGATCAATAAGGCTCCAGGTATTGACAACGTCCCACCTGAGCTATATAAATTAGGTGGCGATCACCTAGTAGGACAAATGCATGTGCTCATGAACAAGATTTGGAATGATGAAAAGATCCCTAATGATTGGAAAACCGGGATTATATGCCCAATTTATAAAAAAGGGGATAAACTAAAATGCGAAAATTATCGCGGCATAACCCTCTTGTGCACGGCGTACAAAATTTTTACTTACATACTAAACAAACGACCGGTTTCTGAGAAGGAAGATCTACAACTGACCAACTATTCACAGTGAAACAAATCTTAAACAAATCGTGGGAATATGACATTGACGTCCACAACATATTCATAGATTTCAAACAAGCCTACTACTTAATTAATAGGAACAAGTTATATCAAATATTGCAGAGCTTTAATATCCCCCAAAAATACATCCGACTGGTAAAAACAACAATGGATTCGCCAATAGCAACTGTCAGAGTCAAAAATTAGCTCACTGAAAATTTTACGATAGCCCAAGGATTAAAGCAAGGAGACGGGCTTGCACCAACACTATTCAACCTGACCTTGGAATATGTGATAAGACAGCTGATTATTGGAAGAGGTAATCTCCTAACAAATAAATCAATACAGATTGCCCTATACCGATGAAATCAGCCTCATGTCTTGCAGAACAGAAGAGGCGGCAGAAATATATTCACAATTAAAATCAAAGGCAAAAGAGACCGGACTAGAAATAAATATTCAAAAGACAAAAAAGTTAACACAGGCAAGAGCTAGGGGAAACAGACGCACAGTTGAATTAGAGGAGGATATTGAAACGGTAGAAAGTTTCATATATTTAGGAGTTACATTAAACACGGATGGAACAGAAGAGCCAGAAATCCAAAGAAGAATTGTAAAGGGAAACAAAGCTTATTTTTCACTCGATCATGTGTTTCGCTCCAACAACACACACTGGAGATCGAAAATCAGGGTCTACAAAACTATTATCAGACCAATAGTATGTTATGGATGCGAGACATGGGTGATGACAGAAGAGACAAAAAGAAAACTGGAAGTCTTCGAAAGAAAAGTCCTAAGAAAGATATTTGGACCTATTAACGAAAACGGAATATGAAGATCCAGGTATAACCATGAACTCTACCAACTGTTCAAAGAGACACCGATCTCAGAATTCGTTAAGTTTCAGAGACTTTCCTGGGCTGGTCATGTAGTAAGAATGGAGACAGAAAGATTGCCGAAAAGAGCCCTTGATAGTAAAATGCAGGGCGCAAGACCAAAAGGAAGGCCACGGAGAAGATGGGAGGATGAAGTGGCAGCGGACGCGCAAAATTTGCTAGACGTGAGAACCTGGAGAAGATCGGCGCGAGACCGACAAGGTTGGAGGCATAGTTTGGAGGAGACCAAGGCCCGATTTGGGCTGTAGCGCTATTGGAGAGAGAGAGATGTAGATGGTGGATCCAAGCTCAACATCGTTGAAAAGTTCTCTCAGCTGACTGGTTTTTTCCTCTCTCACTTTGAGTTTTTCTTTGCTTCTTTGCCGGCAAAGATAAGACTTTTCTATTTATCACATGGTTTTATCTGCACTAGAAATACGTCACATTTGTGTTAGACACATGTCTTACCTATGAGTTTTAGTGAAGTAAAGTTTCTTTATCTCTAGATATACCCTCAATTTTTATAAACATAATTAGAATGGGTTGTCCTAAAAGGTTCGATTTGACAAAATCATATTGAACGGGTGATTGAATAATTGGCCGATTAATTAGTTAATCATTACCCAGGGTACGTCTTATTGCAATGGTCTCATTAGTACTTTAATCTTCGTGAAGCCTCCTTCTTTTGGCCCCTTGAGTAATGGCTTATCATTTACTTTTCATTAAAAATTTAATTTTTATATACAGACTATTACTATTCGACGATATTTCGAATCAGATTTGTGTACTAATAACTGTAGGTATTAAAGAGTCTTTTTATGCAGAGTAAATAAGTTTGTAATTTCAGTCGCAAGTCGTTTATATGGATAATAAACAGTTAAAATAAGTGTTCAAAATTTTAACTACCTATATCGGCGCTATTGATCTTGACAATGGCTACTTAGACATTTTTTAGTATGTAATATATTCTGGATCATATTACATACGTGCCAATATGCTGTACTAATACTGTTGAGCGATATTGATATATTTAATGTATGGAGGATATATTGTTCCCATTCCTATTTACTATGCACGTGTTTAAAAATAATATTTGAAAAAAATATATTGAAGGGAAGTACTTTTACCTATGGTAGCGACAATCAAATTTATTTCTTACACTTTAACGTTTCGTGGTAAAAATGATTTTGTGTGAAAATAATGGTAATTAAATAGGTGCTTTGGAATATTTATTGAGTTCAATCTAACTGCAAAATTGGTATAATAAATTATTTATCCCTACAATATGTGATGAATTTATTTCTATTGTATTGAAATATCTGCAACTCATAAGAGTGAACAAATTACAGAAAGCGAAATTTTACTCTCTAATTATTGATTCAACACCTGATATAGATCAGCGTACCGTCATTCTTCACTATGTTCTTTTATGTGGTATAAAAGAGGGATTTTTGAGATTTGAGACTCATCAAACTGATGGTTCGGTAGTCACTACATCTTTTTGCATTTGCTTTTTTAGGTATCGTCACAAAAATCGACAGCAGCCAATCCGTTGGTATATAGCCAGTTTCATAAATTTTATTAAACAGATGAAGGAGAGATATTTTACCTGAACTTTGGAAGCACTTTATTATTTCACTCGGTATTTCATCTGGTCCCGTCGTTTTTCGGGTCTTTGCTAATCGTATTGCTTGTTCAATTTCGTCCATAGATATGTCAGGTCCTGTAACTACTTCGTTAATTTTAAGCTCGGGCCTTTCATCACTAAACAGTTCCTCAATATACTCTTTCCATCTGTCTATTTTATGCGAATTAGTGATAGTCAGTTTTCCGTCTCTATCAACGTTGTTATTTGCCTGTTTTTTGTTCTGACCTGTCAGTTGTTTTATTTTTTTATACATATTAAATTAATCATGTTTTCCCTGTAATTCTTCAATTTCTGAACATTTGTTTTCGAAGTATGTTTGTTTTGCAGATTTTATTTTAGTCCTTATCTCTTTATTAATTACTTTATACATTTCTACGTTTTGGTTCTTAAAATTGCGTCTTTTTTCAATCAAATTCAAAATCTCATCGTTCATCCACCGTTGCTTTTTTTGACCTCTCTCTGTTAAGTTTGGAGTTGAGTTGCTTATAATCGTTTTGATTTGGTTCCAATGATCCTCGATGGATTCTTGTTGTTCATAATTATCAAAATTGCTCTCTAAATTGTTTGCAATCATCTGGCTATTGTTACTAATAAAATCCATATACAGTTTGTTATAGGATCGTTGTTGCTTTATCCGTTTAAGTTTTAATTTTATTTCTGCTAACAACAGATTGTGATCAGATGGAACATCGGCACCAGGAAGAGTTTTTACAGACTTTACTGCATTTCTGTAACGCTCACTGATAGTTATGTAGTCAATTTGATTTCTGACGATATTACGGGGAGTGTTTGCTGGAGATTTCCATGTAAATAATCTCCGTTTAGGTAGTTTGAAAAAGGTGTTCTTTATACATAGGTTATGTTCTTTGCGGAGCACAGAGCCACCTTCTCTGTCGCTCACGTGGGTAACTCCAATCTGGCGCGTCCGTGTCGCGGGGATTGGCATCTATCATTTCAGTAGGCCGGAGTGAATACATGGCCAAGTCCAGATCGGGGCCCAGTTCTGTGGGGTATAACACTGACCCCTACCTAGGGATACAGGTGAGGACCACAACGGTAGGCACGGCGGAGAAGAAGATCTTCGGTGCGACGTGGATGGCGGAAGTGGCATCCCTGGATTTTAGGGATGGTATAAAATCAAACCGATAGCGTCTGACCCATATTGGGCGGTTGTCAATAGTGTCTGTACCCATAATGGGCGGCTAAACTAAAAACTCGTCAACACGCAAAGCAAGCGTGACGTTTTAATTGCTATTACCCCTTTATTATGTCAGATACAAATACAAAAACGGATTTACCCCACGTGAGTAGAAAGAAAAATTCAGAATCTCACACTGATAGACTATCAGTCAGTCCCACGGATTCTGGGGGGGACAAAATTCTGACATATTTTAGAAAACCATCTAACAGATATATATTTCTAAAAATTGCAACTTTCAATGCAAGAACCCTGCTATCAGAAGAAAAATTCATAGAAATGGAATCTGAACTTAATAAAATCAATTGGTACATTGATAAATTGCGTTAGGCTTTCACGGCCATCGTCTAACTTATTAAACTGTTTATTCGGGCTGTTGGGCCGTTGTCTTCTGTTGAGATTTGTTCTCGACGTTTCGCCAACACTAGGGGTTGGCATCTTCTGGAGATGTTGATGCTTCGCTTGTAAGCAGAAACTGACGACGCGTTGTACTACGGAGGCAATATTTATAATTCCCACTCGCCTCCCCTCCACTGGTTTCGGCTTGAGGGGGCGTGTCGTTGTTTATAGTAGCTTTTCTATCTCCGTGTTTGGCGGGAAGGGCGTTTGTGGATTTTAATACTGGTATCCATGTTTTGTTGATTTTTAGTCCTTCTTCTATCCTATTGAAATTGTTTGGGTGCTTGTATATTTCCACCGCTTCCCGATATAACCGTGGGTAGTACTGTGAAGTTTTGTCCAGCATCTGTGTTTCTTCAAATAGTATTCGATGTTCTCCGCTTCCCAAAGCGTGTTCGGCAACGGCAGATTTGTCGATATGTCCTAAACGACAATGGCTTTTATGTTCATTTATCCTGGTGTTGGTGTGTCTTTTTGTGGTTCCCACATATACCATTCCACATGTGCATGGTATTCGGTATACTCCGGCCGTTGCTAATGGGTCGCGTTTGTCTTTTACCGATCTTAAACAATCCTTGATCTTCTTTGTAGGTCTGAAGATGGTCTTTATGTTGGCTTTCTTGAGTATTCGCCCAATTCTGTCCGTTACCCCCGATATATAGGGCAAGAACGCTTTCCCTTTACATTCTGTTTCTTCGTCCCTTCTTCTAGATACGTTGTTCATCGCCTTGTGTATTTCTCTTCTGGTGTACCCATTAGAGGTGAGCGCTTTTTCAATATAAAGAAGTTCACTTTGGAGATGTTGTGGTTCACAAATTCTCTTCGCCCTCTCTGCCAAAGTTTTGATGATACCTTGTTTTTGGCTAGGATGATGATTTGAGTTCCTGTTTAGGTATCTGTCTGTGTGTGTAGGTTTTCGATACACTTTATGTCCTAAGTGACCTTCCTTTCGATTTACTAATACATCCAGGAACGCTAGTTGTTGAGCTTTTTCTGTTTCCATCGTAAATTGAATATTTGGATGTAGTGTGTTTATATAAGCCAGGAAATCGTTTAGTTTTTCTGCTCCGTGACCCCAAATCACAAAGGTGTCATCAACGTATCTGAACCATACCCTAGGCTTGTATGCTGAGTCCATTATCTTCTTCTCTAAATGCTCCATGAAAAGGTTGGCTACGACTGGGCTTAGTGGGCTTCCCATTGCTACTCCATCCATCTGTTCATAAATTTGGTCTTCCCATGAAAAGTATGTGGTAGTTAGGCAAATACGGTATAATTCCACCATATCCTTGGAAACTAGTCCCTCAATTAAACTCTTTACAAGAGTCCCCCTAGAAGACGTTCTGAATTTAATTGAGGGACTAGTTTCCAAGGATATGGTGGAATTATACCGTATTTGCCTAACTACCACATACTTTTCATGGGAAGACCAAATTTATGAACAGATGGATGGAGTAGCAATGGGAAGCCCACTAAGCCCAGTCGTAGCCAACCTTTTCATGGAGCATTTAGAGAAGAAGATAATGGACTCAGCATACAAGCCTAGGGTATGGTTCAGATACGTTGATGACACCTTTGTGATTTGGGGTCACGGAGCAGAAAAACTAAACGATTTCCTGGCTTATATAAACACACTGCATCCAAATATTCAATTTACGATGGAAACAGAAAAAGCTCAACAACTAGCGTTCCTGGATGTATTAGTAAATCGAAAGGAAGGTCACTTAGGACATAAAGTGTATCGAAAACCTACACACACAGACAGATACCTAAACAGGAACTCAAATCATCATCCTAGCCAAAAACAAGGTATCATCAAAACTTTGGCAGAGAGGGCGAAGAGAATTTGTGAACCACAACATCTCCAAAGTGAACTTCTTTATATTGAAAAAGCGCTCACCTCTAATGGGTACACCAGAAGAGAAATACACAAGGCGATGAACAACGTATCTAGAAGAAGGGACGAAGAAACAGAATGTAAAGGGAAAGCGTTCTTGCCCTATATATCGGGGGTAACGGACAGAATTGGGCGAATACTCAAGAAAGCCAACATAAAGACCATCTTCAGACCTACAAAGAAGATCAAGGATTGTTTAAGATCGGTAAAAGACAAACGCGACCCATTAGCAACGGCCGGAGTATACCGAATACCATGCACATGTGGAATGGTATATGTGGGAACCACAAAAAGACACACCAACACCAGGATAAATGAACATAAAAGCCATTGTCGTTTAGGACATATCGACAAATCTGCCGTTGCCGAACACGCTTTGGGAAGCGGAGAACATCGAATACTATTTGAAGAAACACAGATGCTGGACAAAACTTCACAGTACTACCCACGGTTATATCGGGAAGCGGTGGAAATATACAAGCACCCAAACAATTTCAATAGGATAGAAGAAGGACTAAAAATCAACAAAACATGGATACCAGTATTAAAATCCACAAACGCCCTTCCCGCCAAACACGGAGATAGAAAAGCTACTATAAACAACGACACGCCCCCTCAAGCCGAAACCAGTGGAGGGGAGGCGAGTGGGAATTATAAATATTGCCTCCGTAGTACAACGCGTCGTCAGTTTCTGCTTACAAGCGAAGCATCAACATCTCCAGAAGATGCCAACCCCTAGTGTTGGCGAAACGTCGAGAACAAATCTCAACAGAAGACAACGGCCCAACAGCCCGAATAAACAGTTTAATAAATTGGTACATTGTTGGAGTCGCTGAGGTCAGAAGGAAAGGAAAAAGCCTAACCACTTAAAAATCCGGTCACATTTTCTATCATGTCGGAGAAAACGATGGGAATGGAGGTATTGGGCTCTTTATTAATAAAAAACTAGCTGAGAATATCATATCAGTAAAAGCAGTTTCCACAAGAGTTATACTTGCAAAATTACAACTAAACACCCGTTACTCCATAAAGATCATTCAAGTCTATGCACCAACATCGAGTCACGCTGACGAAGAAATAGAACAGTTCTATGATGACTTGTACACAGCTGTTTCAGAAAACCAAGAACATTTTACGGTAATATGTGGCGACTTTAATGCCAAAATAGGAATAAGCACTGATCCAGCTGAAAATGCCCTCGGAAATTTTGGCACACCAGATAGAAACGAAAGGGACAAAATACTCTTAAATTTCCTATTAGAAAACAATCTATATTTAATGAATAGCTTCTTCTATAAGGAAATCCATAGAAGATGGACTTGGAAGAGCCCCGATAGTAAGACAAAAAATGAGATCGACTTCATCATCACTGACAAAAAACATATAGTCAAAGATGTTACAGTCTTAAATCAATTTAGAGATTTCTCAATACAACAAGAGAAGACGTAAATAACCTAAACGAAGAAATAGTAGATACATTAACACAAGCTCAGGAAAAATCTGGCCCTAAACATGGAAAAGAACAAAAAATTAGTAAAGAAACGAAACAAAAAATGGAAGACCGTAGAATGCTCAGAAGTCAAGGAAATGTTGACTCACAAGATATAAACAGCATCAATAAAGAAATCTCTAAAGCTATCAGACGAAATATTAGAAAATACAACAACAAGAAAATTATAAAAACTATAGAAGACAACAAAAGCATGAAAGCATTGAGGAGAAAAATGGAAAATAGCAAAAAAGAAATCTTCCAACTTAAAGACAAAAATTGAAATATTATCTCAGATAGACCAAGCATATTACATATAGTAGAAAGTTTCTATGAAACATTATATAAAAGTCAAGTTATTCCAGAGCTCATCGAAAAACCAATACAAAAGGTATATAATGTAGGATCGGAGGATATACCAGATATATCACGAGAGGAAATTCAACATGCCCTCAAAAATATGAAAAATAATAGAGCTCCGGGGGAAGATGGTGTAGTCATTGAGACAATTAAACTAGGAGGTCCACTTTTGATGTCCCGAATCCAAACACTTTTTAATCTATGTCTGCATAGTGAAAACATTCCAAGTACATGGAAGAATTTGGTTACAATCCTCCTCCACCAAAAAGGGGATAAATCAGATCTCAAAAACTATAGGCCAATTAGTTTGCTTAACCACCTATACAAGCTCTTTACTCGAACACTGACAAATAGATTAGAAGCAAAAATTCGATTTCTATCAATCAGAAGAACAGGCAGGATTTCGAGCGGGACACGGAACAAACGACCATTTGCAATGCCTTAAAACTCTAGTTGAAAAGTCTATCGAATATAACAGGCCCCTTGCTCTTATCTTTGTCGACTTCCACAAAGGATTTGACACAGTCGAAACAGTTGCTATCTTAAAGGCACTATCAGAATGCAGAATAGATCACAGGTATGCAAATATTATTCGAAATATATACGAAAATGCGACAACAACCGTTAACCTCCACTGCATAACTGAGAAGCTAAAAATTGGCAGAGGGGTACGGCAGGGAGATACCTTGTCGCCAAAACTATTTATAGCAGTTGTGGAGTACGCATTTAAACGGCTAGAGTGGGAATCAAAGGGTATTAGCATCGATGGAAAGATATTCAATCATCTCAGATATGCCGATGATATTGTTCTCATAACAGACAACTTAGGAGAAGCCAGAGTTATGCTACAATAACTACAGCAAGTAACCCAGAAAGTCGATTTAAAAATAAACTATGGAAAAACAAAAATGATGACCAATCTCGTCCCCAATGAGCTAATAGAAATCGAAAAGTCGCCCATAGAACTTGTGGAAAAATATGTGTATTTGGGCACGAAATAAGGTTAACGCGAGATAACCAAACATGCGAGCTACTTAGAAGAATAAGTCTGGGTTGGGCTGCATTCGGAAAAATGAGAGACGTATTTAAAACAAATATACCGATCCATTTAAAAAAAAAAGCTTTTAACCAGTGCGTTCTACCAGTCCTCACATACGGAGCAGAAACCTTAACTCTCACAAAAATATCAGCCGAAAAATTGAGAAGGACACAACGAAAGATGGAGAGATCAATGCTTGGAATAAGCTTAAGAAATAGAATAAGAAACGAGGAAGTTCGTAGACGAACCGGAGTGGAAGACATTATCGAACATATTACAAGGCAAAAATGGAGATGTGCAGGACATGTTGCAAGAATGAAAGACGACACTTGGACAAAAAAATTGCTTGAGTGAAGACCACGGACTGACAAGCGAAGCCGAGGAAGACCCCCAACGCGATGGACCGACGACCACAAAAGAATCGTGACCAATTGGATAGCAGAGGTGCAGAACAGAAGCAGATGGAAAAGTCTAGAGGAGGCCTATGTTCAACAATGGACAACTCAGGGCTGATTGATGATGATGATGATGTTCTTTGCAAAATCTGAGAAATAATCTCCTCTTTCATTTCTATCGCCCAGTCCATAACATCCAATAATGTTACTTTGTCTGCCTTTTCCTATCTTAGCATTAAGGTCACCCATCAGAATAGTAAGATCTCTAGTCTTGAGTTGGTCAGTGACGGTCTTTACATCGGCGTAGAACTTTTCAAGTTCTTCCAGTTCACTTTCCGCTGTCGGTGCATACACTTGTATTAAATTTATATTTCTGGGTTTCGCGTTCAACTGAATCATTATGACCCGTTCAGATACCTGGCATATCGCCCTGTCACATTTGCTAACATCCTTTGTGACTATGAATCCTACACCATTACGATGATAATTACTGTCTTCTCCTGCATAATACACTTCATGATCATCCACATGGCATTGGCCAGATCGGGGCCATCGCATTTCACTAATACCCAGAATTGATATTTGCAGTTTTCTTATCTCATTTATGGCATTCTGTGTTTTTCCGGGTTCATATAAACTCCGCACATTCCATGTGCCTATTCTACAGCTTTTTTCGATATCAAATTTGGCCAAGCCGGACCCATTCTTCGCACCCCTACCTTATTTAAGAGGCGCCCGTACTCGGGGCCGTCGTTTAATTCCTCAGCTATATTAATAAACCTGGGAAAAATAGTGTAGTAGTCATTCCCTTGGATTTCTAAACCGCTGTGTACATGCTGTTTAAGTGGTTACCACCGCACCGGGTACTGTTATGTTTTGACCGTTCTGGCCTACATGACTTCCGCTTAATACAAATACTGAAAGACCAGCTACCGCTTTCCAGGTTTGATTTTATATAAACCCTAAAACCATTGGGCTGCCACCTCCGCCCTCCAGACCGTTGTAAAGACCTTCTCCGCCCTGGATGCCGTTGTGGTCTTCATCCATAACCCTGGAGAAGGGCCCCTTAACAGGTACTAGTTTCCCGGGCCAGGAAACACCTGGAATCTGCGGAAGGCAGGGATTTAATAACTTTCCCTGATAGGACTGTCCAAAAAGTAGTTCCTACCCGCTATCCGCGAATCTCTATATACAGCAGTTTTAATATATTAAAATGAGTGAGTTTATTATCTAAGGGGATGTCATATAGTTTTTAGAGAAATTATCTTTAATTTAAGGTGTCGTAAGCGGTATTTAGATTTACAAATACCACCCCTGATGCCTGATATCTCTTGTACTCGTTGTTACTTTTTGCACTCACGATGACCTCTATTAACATAAGTGACCAATTTAAAAAGTGATTTATAAATTATTGTAATTTAAATTTTATTAATTTATGAAACAAATATTGCACGTCATAAACTGTAGCAATCAGAAAGTTACTAAGATCTCCCTTCTGTACAGAGTTTTCTATAATTTTATGTGGTAACAAATATTAGAGTACTACTACTTTCTTAAAGTGTTACATGAAAACTCCACTCGATATACGTACATTTATATGATAAATGTTTCATTTAAAAGAAAATACTAATGCATAAAAATGGAAACTTTCCAAGTTTATAATAGACGCTTACTTAAGTTTAAAAATAATTAAAGCAAGTAATATAAATTACTACCTTGCCTAATAAACATAAAAGTAATATAAATTTATATGTCGGTTAACAATTTATATTATAAAAATTTTATCTACGTTAGCCAAGTATCTATGAAATTCCTCGATGCCTCAATTGATGAATATTAATATAAATTTCAAGTCCCACAATATACCTGCTGTAAAATTTCAAAATCTACGACTAATAAAATTATTGGCAACATTGCAGGAGCTTAGTTTTGTACCAGACAAGGTGTATACGGATCCCAAAAATGTTTTAACGTATTACGGAGCCTACTTGATCCTATGCGTTGGTCGGAGTCTACATAAAGCGCTACTTAGATAATAATATACTGGGTGTATATTCTCCTAGAGTTCGTATAACACCGTTTTAGTACGGAGCCCACATTAACCGCTAGATCTATATATATATATATATATATATATATATATATATATATATATATATATATATATATATATATATATATATATATATATATTGTTATGATGTGTTGTTTGTTTTTTGAATGATGAGCAATGAGTATTTTTAATAATATAATATATAGGGTTTTTATCGCGGTTCTCAAAGAATTAGTTTGTAAGTACTTTTTTAAATTATCTTTATTATAACTATTATGAAACACACATATATATCTAACCTAGCCAATGTAAATTTAAAATAAACTATCTTTAAATTGATACTCTTATAAAACTAATTAAATTCTATAGACAATGTAAAATTTAAACAAACTATCTTCAAAATTGAAACTGTTATGACACTAACTAAATTATATTAACAAAATTTTGTACCTTTCTTTCACTGAATGCCTAAATGAACTGTTTTCCACTATATATATTCTAATCACCACTGAATGTCTTCGTACTTCGGTTATCCTTGTTTTTGTGAAATTTCTTTTTCCAATTATCAGCTTCTACCAATTTAAGATATATTTTTCTTCACCAGCATTTATACACCACCAAGCAAACCAGCAAACACCATTTATATTTATTCTTCTTTTCAATATACCAATATCCAATTATTATAAGTTGATTTATACTAATCTCCAATCATAATATAATTTTAATTCCTTCCAATGTCCATCCAATATTCTTCTAATATACTTTTATAATCTTCAATAATTATTTGTGTATAATTATAAATGTGCATTAAATATATGCATAATTTTTAATCTTCATTTAACTCACTATATTAAACAATTGGACTATTTATAACTGATTCACTGACTCCAACTAACTTTCATATTTCTTACTAAATTTTTCTGACTGACTTCTTGAAAATTCTGAACAATTTACTTCACTAACTAAATGTGTCTACTAACTTTCATAATAAAACTGGCCTGACTTCTGACTAAAAACTCCCTCTTGAATCCAAATCACGGGTATTTATATCTTTTTGGATATTCTAGAATCATCTGGTAAGAAATCATGTTCTATTTAGTTCTATTAAATACTTGTCTGAATTTTCTGGAACAAACCATTTCGCAAACATGGCCATCTCCGGTGATCCAGAGAATTCCATTCTTTTCTATTAATAATTTTGTTTACATTTAGGCTTTTCAGATCAGAATATATAATTAAATTAGTAACTTAACATTCTAATTTAATAAACTACACATTTTAAACAACTATAACCCCACTTATATTCGTAAAATTCTTAAAATGACACTTGGAATGGAGGGTATAGTGTGTTGCCTAGTCACATGGCTCACTTAAATATATCTACAAAATCATAACTACTAAAATACAACTTTTCACAATTATTATATGCTAATTTCTTAAAATGCCCTCACATAAATATATTTTTATTAAATTCTCTAGTATTTAACTTATTTAAAATAATCAAATACTTTTTTATACCTAATATTATGTAGTATATAACTTATAAATTATTTTCTATAAACCCCAATCGTCACAATACCCCAAAATAATATTTAAAATAAATAATTTACTTATTATTTTTTTAAATATTAATTTTCTCATACCTTATTAAATTCAATAAATCACATTTTTTTTTTATTTAAAATGTGTTAAATACATCCCTGTTCGCTGTCTATGTCAAAGCAGAGAACAACGGAGCACAGTTCGGCTATTCTATGGTCAAACTGTCATGTCAAATAAAGCAATGGATGCTATATCAGAGAATAAAATATAACCTTAATTAAAAATATAATCTATATTGTGTTCTGTTTATTTATAGACAAAATCTAGGAATTATTTCCATTCAACAGGCTTTCATCCATATGAATTGGTAAGTTTTACACTTTTTATAAAGACATTTACACAATCAATTCTGTATCTAACCCCAAATTATGATTTTTAGGGTACCAAAACAAAACACTATTTATTATAATTTTTAGGTGTTTCTCATGATCTTCAGCCGTTTTAGAAAAAATTAATATATCATCAATGTAGTGAATTACAAAATGTTCATATTGATCCAAAATATCATGAAGACATCTACATAGAGCACTGCAAGATGATTGAAGTCCAAATGGTACTACTTTGAATTGATATACTACTCCATCTATCTGAAATCCTGTATACTGTCTACTTTTTCTTTCTAGAGGTATTAACCAGAAACTAAGCTGTAAATCGATTTTAGTGAAAAATGACATTCCTGTAATTCTTCCTAATATTCCATCTATACTCATTGGTGCTTCAAATT